>NC_058412.1:77838768-77910897 GCF_002201575.2 Neomonachus schauinslandi | reverse complement strand
TGTTGGGAAAATTGGACAGCCACATGCAGAAGAATGAAACTGGACCATTTCCTTACACCACACACAAAAATAGACTCCAAATGGTTGAAAGACCTAAATGTGAGACAGGAGTCCAACAAAATCCTAAAGGAGAACTCAGGCAGCAACCTTTTCGACCTCAGCCACAGCAACTTCTTCCTAGAAACATCGCCAAAGGCAAGGGACGCAAGGGCAAAAATGAACTATTGGGACTTCATCAAGATAAAAAGCTTTTGCACAGCAAAAGAAACAGTCCACAAAACCAAAAGACAACCGACAGAATGGGAGAAGATATTTGCAAATGACATATCAGATAAAGGGCTAGTATCCACAATCTGTAAAGGACTTATCAAACTCAACACCCAAAGAACAAAGAATCCAATCAAGAAATGGGCAGAAGACATGAACAGAATTTTTCCAAAGAAGACATCCAAATGGCCAACAGACACATGAAAAAGTGCTCAATATCGCTCGGCATCAGGGAAATCCAAATCAAAACCTCAATGAGATACCACCTCAGACCACCTCAGACCAATGGCTAAAATTAACAAGTCAGGAAATGACAGATGTTGGCGGGGATGCGGAGAAAGGGGAACCCTCCTACACTGTTGGTGGGAATACAAGCTGGTGCAGCCACTCTGGAAAACAGTATGGAGGTTCCTCAAAAAGTTGAAAATAGAGCTACCGTACAATCCAGCAATTGTACTACTGGGTATTTACCCCAAAGATACAAATGTAGGGATCCGAAGGGGTATGTGCACCCCAATGTTTATAGCAGCAATGTCCACAATAGCCAAACTGTGGAAAGAGCCATGATGTCCATCGACAGATGAATGGATAAAGAAGATGTGGTATATCTGTACAATGGAATATTATGCAGCCATCAAAAGGAATGAGATCTTGCCATTTGCAACGACATGGATGGAACTGGAGGGTATTATGCTGAGCGAAAAAGTCAAACTGAGAAAGACATGTATCATATGACCTCACTGATATGAGGAATTCTTAATCTCAGGAAACAAACTGAGGGTTGCTGGAGTTGGGGTGGGGTGGAAGGGATGGGGTGACTGGGTGATAGACACTGGGGAGGCTATGTGCTCTGGTAAGCGTTGTGAATTGTGCAAGACTGTTGAATCTCAGATCTGTACCTCTGAAACAAATAATGCAATATATGTTAAGAAAAAAAAAAAAAAAGAGGGCACCTGGGTAGCTCAGTTGGTTAAGCAACTGCCTTCAGCTCAGGTCGTGATCCTGGAGTCCCGGGATCGAGTCCCGCATCAGGCTCCCTGCTCAGCAGGGAGTCTGCTTCTCCCTCTGACCCTCCTCCCTCTCATGCTCTCTGTCTCTCATTCTCTCTCTCTCTCAAATAAATAAATAAAATCTTAAAAAAAAAAAGAAGAAGATAGCAGGAGGGGACGAATGAAGGGGGGAAATCGGAGGGGGAGATGAACCATGAGAGACGATGGACTCTGAAAAACAAACTGAGGGTTCTAGAGGGGATGGGGGTGGGAGGATGGGTTAGCCTGGTGATGGGTATTAAAGAGGGCACGTTCTGCGTGGAGTACTGGGTGTTATGCACAAACAATGAATCATGGGACACTATATCTAAAACGAATGATGTAATATATGGTGATTAACAATAAAATTTTTTTTTAAAAGTTAACAACCAAGAAAATGCTGAATTAAGAAAAAAATTTAAGAACAGTAGGAAATCTTTCTGCCATTTTTATTTGCCTTTGTCCCACCCCCTTCCTAAATATGTGGTGATCTTAAAGACAGTAGCCTGCATTCCCAATGGGGGATCCTACTCCCTGATGCTGGAGAGAGCAGAATAGACCTTATTTGCAAAGAACTGTTTGTTCTTACCTGTATGGGCACTACTTGAAGGATACACAGAATTCATTTCTGTTTTGCCTAACTCAGAACTCCAGGAGGAAAAGCAACGGGCATTCCTCAAAAACTTTTTAAGGTAAATGAGCAACGTGCAGCCTCTTGAGGCAAAAGAGCACCAAAGCCTGTGAAGAAAACCTAAGGAGAGGGTTTCTTCGGGAATATTAGGACATTCAAAGCTGCACTTTTACACTGAGGAATTTCAAAAGTCATATGAATATCCAAGGTAGGATGCATGGTCAAAAAAAAAAAAAAAGAAAGAAAGACCAGAGAAGACTCTGAGCTTTCACTTTAGGCTGATCTCTATGCTCAGTGAAAGCAAGAAATGAAGGTGAAGGCAGAGGTGTAGCTATCCTGAACAAGTACCCCAGTACAGAGTGACAGTGGCTTTTATTCTGCCTTTTTCCCTCCTCCCTCTCTCCCTTTTGGTGTTCAAGAAAATTTCTATGAAAAGCTGAACATAAGGTAAAAGTACAGAAGCTTCAAAGCACAAGTGATAAGAAAATACAGACCTTACAAAAATTGTTCAGAAAAGTCACTGAACAGCTACACCAACAGCATGCAATTAAAAAAAAAGGGTGGGGGGAGGTGGTGCCTGGGTGGCTCAGTCGTTAAGCATCTGCCTTTGGCTCAGGTCATGATCCCAGGGTCCTAGGATCGAGCCCCGCATCCGGCTCCCTGCTCCACAGGAAGTCTGCTTCTCCCTCTGCCATCCCCCTGCTTGTGTTCCCTCTCTCGCTGTGTCTCTCTGTCAAATAAATAAATAAAATCTTAAAAAAAAAAAAAAGCTGTGGGGAGGGTGAAGAATCTGGTTTCCCGAGTTAACACATTATAATATTAAAAATGTCCAGTTTTCAATAAAAAAAATTATGAACCATGTAAACAAAGTATGACAGACCCATTCACAGGAGAAATTAACAAACTCTCCATGAGGAAGCACACACATTGGATTAGCTAACAAACTTTAAATCAACTGTTCTAAATATTTTAAAACACTTTTAAGGAAAACATGGACAAAAAGCTATAGGAAACCAGAAGAACAATGTATAAACAATATTAATAAACAGGTAAAAATTGTAAAAAGAACTATTGAAGCGGGAGAGCTAGGTTCTTGTCTCACAGAGTCGAAGAATGAATCTTGCGGACAACAGAGAGTGAGTAAAATGATAGAAGTTTATTAAGTGAAGATACAGAAAAAGCTCTCAAGAGTGAGAGTGATCCCAACAGAGTGGCCAATGAGGGCCTTTATGGTTGGTCTTTTATAGAAAGCTAACCAGAGAACTTTTAACATCTCTATTGATATCACCATTGAGCAAGGACTAGTGATAACACCTTCAATGGCTTGCTTCCTTTTTAGGGTCTGGTTGTTCTTTGTTGGCAACAGGTGATTATCATAAAAAAGACCCCCCCCCCCCCATGCCTAGGGCAGGGTGGTCCTAGGTCAGGGTGGTCTGGTTTGTTCCCTTATCTCTGGTTTCCCCACACCTCCACATTTTTGGGATTTCTGTGAGCCTGATCACAGAGCCCCCTATCTATCTCTCCCTACCTAGCCCCACTTGTCCCTTACTCACTATGAAGAAATTCTGGAGCTGAAAAGTACAATGACTAAAATGAAAAACTCACCAGAGGGTTTCCATTGCAGATTTTAGGAAGCAGAAGAAAGAACGGTGGATGTAAAGATGAATCAATTTCTATTATCAAGTCTGAGTAACAGAAAAACAATGAAGAAAAATGAACAGAGCCTAAGAGACCTGTGGCACCTAGTTCAACCCTCTGAGATATGCATAATGAGAATCCCAAAGAAGGACAGAAAGGACATTTAAAGAAACAGTGGCTGAAAATGTCCCAGATTTGATAAAAGACACAAAACTATACATTTAAGTTCAACACCTTCAAGAACGATAAACACAAAGAGATCTACACTAAGCCACATCATAATCAAATTATTGAAAACCAAGGACAAAGAGAGAACTTGAAAGCTGTCAGAGAATCAAATCATGTACAGGGAATCCTCAATAATGTTAACAGATTTCTCATAAAAAAACATGGAGACAAGGAAAGAGTAGAGTGACATTTTTAAAGTACTTACAGAAAAAAATATCAACAAGGAAGTTTATATTTGACGTAACTTAAAAAGTGAAGGAGAAATTAAGACATTAGCAGATAAAAGGGTGGAGGGAGAGGGGGGCGGGCGGGTCATTGCTAGCAGAACTGCCCTACAGTAAATGCTAAAGGTAGTCTTCAGATTGAAATGAAAGCATACTAGGTAACAATTCAAAGCCATACCAAAACAAACAAAACAAAAACCCTCCACTCAAGGTAACTATACAGGTAAATATAAAAGCCATTATTATTGGGCGCCTGGGTGGCTCAGTTGGTTAAGCGACTACCTTCGGCTCAGGTCATGATCCTGGAGTCCCAGATCGAGTCCCACGTTGGGCTCCCTGCTCAGCAGGGAGTCTGCCTCTCTCTCTGACCCTCCCCCCTCTCATGCTCTCTATCTCATTCTCTCTCTCAAATAAATAAATAAAATCTTTAAAAAAAAAAAAGCCATTATTATTGTATATTTGATTTGTAATTCTTTTTACTCTACATTATTTAAGACAAATGCATAAAATAATTATAAAACTATATTAGTGAGAATGTAATATATAAAGATAATTTATGATAACATAAAAGGGATAGGAGACACCTGTACAAAGGTTGAATTTTGTATATTTAAACTAAGTTGTTACCAATTCCCACTAGATTGTTATATATTTAGAGCTTTTTTATAATCCCCATGATAATTATTAAGAAAATTTTTTTAAATACACAAAAGGAAATGAGGAAATCAGAATGTATACTACAAAAAAAAAATTAAATACAAAAAAGGGCAGTAATGGAAATGAGGAACAAAAAATATATAAGGCTTCCAAAAAAAAAAAAAAGCGAAATGATGAAGTAAATTCTTCCTTATCAGTAATCATTTTAATGTAAATGGATTAAACTCTCCAAACAAAAGGAGAGATTGGGAGTATGGATAAAATCAAACCAAACGAACAAAAACCCATGATCAAACTACATGCTGTGTATGGGAGATTTAGTTTTGATTCAAAGACAAAAATGGGCTGAAAGTGAAAGCATGAAAAAAGATATTCCATGCAAATAGTAACCAAAAGAGAACTGAGGTGCTTATACTAATAGCAGACATTGTAGACATGAGTCAAAAACTGTTACGAGAGAAACAAGTACATATAATATTTAAGAATTATTTCACCAAGAACAATTATAAATATATGTCCCCAACAACAGAACCCCAAAATAATGAAGCAAACTTTGACAGAAATGGAGAAATGGACATTTCTATTACATTTGGAGACTTCAATAACGGATAAAACATTAGAAAAGAAACAGAGGATTTTAACAACACTATAAAGCAACTAGCCCTAACAAACACCTATGGGACACACCACACAAGAGCAGAATACAATCTTCTCAAGTGCACATGAAACATTCTCCAGGATAGTCCATATTTTAGGCTACAAAACAACTTTCAATAAATTTAAAAAGACTCAAATTATACAAATTATCATCTGCCCAAATCAGGCTAGAAATCAATAACAAAAGAGAAATTGGAAAATTTACAAATATGAAGAAGTTAAACAACACACTCAACCAGAGGACAAAGAGGAAATCATAAGGGAAATCTGAAAATATTTAGAGATGAATGGAAACAAAAACATACCAAACCGTGTGAGAGGCATTGGAAGCAGAGGTCAATGGGAAATTTATAGCAGTAAACACATTTTAAAAAGACAGAGACTTCCAGATTTCAGTCCAGCATGTAAGAAGTCACCACTCCATTCTAACAAGTCAAAAGCTGAACAGACTGAAAAAAATTAACAACACTATATCTATGAGAGAAGTTAGGTCAAACTAATGTCCCCCAAATTAGAGAGATCAACAGGCAATATAGAGAATCACAACTTACCAGAGCAGCAATTTCTTTGAGAACCAGTGCCAGGGTAGAGAAACCTGAGCCATAACTGGTGAATTTCTCGAGGCATGTGGACAACTCTGAGAGTTAAAAACTCCAAGGGGACCCACTCATGGAGGTGGAGAGAACCCAACCATTTTTAAGCTTTCCCTGGGTCTCTATCAGATTCTCAAAGTGAATATCAGAAAACAATCCCGTCATGCTTCTGACAGGGAGAGGGAAAAAGGAACATTTTGAAGTATGCCAGAGCATTCTGTTCTTAACAAGGTTTGCCCTCAGGAAAAACTATTATCAAAGCCTAACCTGCTGGGCTTTCATCAGAGCATAATGGCCCTGGGGAAAGGATATCCCAAGCCCCAGCCCCCTCTTGCCATCTTGTCCCACCTCAGAGAGGCGGGAAGCATGCATGAAGTTCACAGTCCAGACGTACAGGCTCAATAGAAGGTAGAGAAATAATCATAGGAACACAACACTTTCCCCCCTCCTACACCCTACCACATTATTAAAGGTCTAAAGTTGTTCTTTACTAAGTTGGAGGAATGACACTATCCAACTTCAAGACCTATGATAGCACTGCAGTAATCAAGATAGTGTAGTGTTGGTTAAAGAATAGACAGATAGGTCAATGGAACAGAATGAAGAGCCCAGAAACAGACCCACATAATTATAATCCCCTGATCTCAACAAAGGAGCAAAGGCAATACAATGGAACAAAGATAGGGTTCTTCAACAAATGGTGCTGGAACAACTGGACATCCCCATGCAAAAAACAGCAAAAACAAAAACCTAAACCAGACATAACACCCTTTACAAAAATTAACTCAAAATGGATCACAGAACTAAATCTAAAACACAAAACTATAAAACTCCTAGAAGATAACACAAGAGAAAATCAGATGACCTTGGGTATGGTGAGGACTTTTTAGATATACCGCCAAAGGCACAACCCATGAATGAAAGAATTGATAAGCTGGACTTCACTACAATTAAAAGTTTTTGCTCTGTGAAAATAAATGTCAAGAGAACAAGGAGACAAATCAGAAACTAGGAGAAAATATTTTCAAAAAGACACATCTGATAAAGGACCATTATTCAAAATATACAAAAACTCTTAAAACTCAGCAATAAGGAAACAACCCAATTAAAAGATGGGCCAAAGAGCTGAACGGACACCTCACCAAAAAATATATACAGATGATAAATAAGCACATGAAAAGATGTTCCTCATCAAATGTCATCAGGGAAATGCAAGTTAAAACAGTGGTATACCACTACATATTTTTTAGAATGGCCAAAATCCAAAACACAACACCAAATGCTGGTGAGGATGTGGAACAACAGGAATGCACATTCACTGCTGGTAAGAATGCAAAATGGTACAGCCAGCTTAGGAGACATTTTGGCAGTTTTTTACAAAACTAAACATGCTCTTACCAATACAATCCAGGAATTACACTCTTTGGTATTTACCAAAAGGAGTTGAAAACTTATTTCCATACAGAAACTTACACATGAATATTTACAGCAACTCTATTCATAATTGCTAAAACTTAGGAGCAGCCGTGGATGTCTTCAGTAACAGAATGAATAAAAACTGTGGTACAGGGCGCCTGGGTGGCTCAGTTGGTTAAGCGACTGCCTTCGGCTCAGGTCATGATCCTGGAGTCCCTGGATCGAGTCCCGCATCGGGCTCCCTGCTCAGCAGGGAGTCTGCTTCTCCCTCTGACCCTCCCCCCTCTCGTGTGCTCTCTCTCATTCTCTCTCTCAAATAAATAAATAAAATCTTTAAAAAAAACAAAAACAACAACAACAAAAAAAAAACTGTGGTACATCCAGACAATGAGTAGTATTCAGTGCCAGAAAGAAATGAGCTATTAAGCAATGAAAAAACATGAAGGAAATTTAAATGCATATTACAAAGTAAAAGAAACTAATCTGAAAAAGCTTTATACTGTATGGTTTCAACTGCATGACATTCTGGAAAAGACACTATGATGGAGACAATAAAAAGAGAGGTTACGAGGGGCTAAAGGGGAGGGAGGCATGAAAAGGTACAGGGGAAAGACATCCAGATTGGAAGGAAGAATCAGTTTATCTCTATTTGCAGATGAAATGATCCTATAAATGGAAAATCTCAAAGAATACACAAACAGGCCAAAAAAAAAATACTATTAGAACAAATAAATTTAGCAAAGTTGCAGTATATAAATGAACACACAAAAATCAGCCATGTGCTGACAATAGACTAGCAAAGAACAATCAGAAAAGGAAGTTAAGAAAACAATTCAATTTAGAATAGTACCCAGAGAATAAAATACCTAGGAATACACTTAGTCAAGGAAATGAAATACTTGTACACTGAAAACTATACAACATCACAAATAAAGACGACCAAAAAAATTGAAATATATCTCATATTCATGAATTGGAAGATACAGTATTTTAAGATGGCAATACTATCAAAAACAATCTATAGACTCAATACAGTCCCTATCAAAATTCCAATGACTTCTTTTTTTCAAAAAATGGAAAAACCAATCTTCAATGTAATCCATATGAATTACAACTCAACAAAAATGAGCAAAGGACTTGAATAGCTATTTTTTTAAAGATTTTATTTATTTATTTGAGACAGTGTGAGCAAGAGAGAGAGAGAGAGAGAGAGCATGAGCAGGGGCAGGGGCAGAGGGAAAGGGACAAGCAGACTTCCCGCTGAGCAGGGAACCCGACGTGGGGCTCCATCCCAGGATCCTGGGATCATGACCTGAGCCAAAGGCAGACGCTTAACCGACTGAGCCACCCAGGCACCCTGAATAGCTATTTTTTCAAAGAAGATTTACAGTAGCCAACAAGCACATGAAAGATGCTTAACAGCATTAGTCACTAGGTAAATGCAAATCAAAATCACAATGAGATACCCCTTCATTCCCACTAGAATGACTATAAGTTAAAAAAAAAAAAAAGCAAAGAACAAGTGTTAACGTCAATGTGAACTGGAATACTTGTACATCATTGGTGAAATGTAAAATGGTGCAGCTGCATTGGAAAACAGTTGGGCGGTTCCTTAAACAGTTAAACATAGAATTACCATATGACCCAGCAATTGAATTCCTAGGTATATCCCCCAAATAATTGAAAACAGCTACTCAAACAAGTGTGTATATATGCATATTCACAGCAGCATTATTCATAATAGCCAAAAAATGGAAACAACCCAAAAATCCATCAATGGATGAATGGATAAACATTGTGATATATATATACAGTGCAATATTATTCGGCCACAGAAAAGAATGAAGTACTAATACAAATTATAGCATGGATGAACCTCTAAAGCATTATTCCACATAAAAGCAGAAACAAAGGTCACATATTGTAGGAATCCTTTATCAGGAAGTATCCAGAATAGGTAAATCCATAGCGTAGCCTGGTGGTTGCTGGGGCTGAGGGAAGAGGGCATATGTAGTGGGTATGGGGTTTCCTTCTGGGGTAATGAAAACATTATGGAACGAGATAGAAGAGTTGATTGTACAACATTTTGAATGTACTCAATGTCGCTAACTTATACACGTTAAAATCATTTTTATGTTATGTGAATTTTACCTCAATTAAAAAAACAAACAAACCTAAATACAAGTTGTGGAAATCAGGGTTACAGAATAGTATGTAATCGTTATGTGCTCTTACAATGTAGATACAATACACTTTTTAAAATAAGAAGAGGATAGAGACTATCTAGAATAAACCTACTAATTGCCTTATAGGTGGACACTAGTTCAAATCAGAAGCTCAGGGAAGGAAAGGAAAAAGATTATTATGGCCTAATTTCAATGTTGTTCAAATTAGGGAAACAGTAGTCACTAAAAGAGAGGAATAAAGGGTTTTTTAAAGAAAGTTTTGTATAAGGATAACCATAAGAACAGAAATACAAACATTTCTTTTAAAATGTTATATTTTATTAGTTATTTTAATAACGGAAATGTAGGGACGCCTGGGTGGCTCAGTTGTTAAACATCCGCCTTCCGCTCAGGTCATGATCCCAGGGTCCTGGGATCGAGCCCCGCATCGGGCTCCCTGCTCAGCAAGAGAGCCTGCTTCTCCCTCTGCCTGCCGCTCCCCCTGCTGTGCTCTCTCTCTCTGTCTCTCTGACAAATAAATAAAATCATTAAAAAAAATAATTGAAATATATTCAGGATTTTTTTTTTTTTTAAAGATTTCATTTATTTATTTGACAGAGAGAGAGACATCGAGAGAGGGAACACAAGCAGGGGGAGTGGGAGAGGGAGAAGCAGGCTTCCCGCCGAGCAGGGAGCCCGATGCGGGGCTGGATCCCAGGACGCTGGGATCATGACCTGAGCTGAAGGCAGTCACTTAACCGACTGAGCCACCCAGGTGCCCCCAGGATTTCTTTTTAAGAATATTGCCAGATATGAAAATCCCTTTGAATTATATTTTAAGATTTTTCCTCCTCTTTCCATTCTCTTTAGAGTCACTAACTATGCCTATATATATATATACTCCATATCTATAATTTTCTCTCTATTCCTTAATGGTTTACTTTTGTTTAATACACTCCTCTGTCTCAATTTTGTCCTCCACAGTCTCTCCCAACTTTTCAGAATCTCTTTTTTTCTGATTCCGATATGCCATTGGTGGCAGATTAAAGAGAGACACAATGTCTTTGACATCCCTTCTGCTAAGAGGTAGAGGTCTCGTTCTCCTAATCTTGAATCTGGGTGAGCTCTGTAACTACAGCTGACCTTTCAATAACAGGGGGGTTAGGGGTGCCAATCTCCGATGCAATCGAAGATTCACATACAACTACTGACTCCCCAGAACTTAACTACTAATAGCCTACTGTTGACCAGAATCCTCACCAATAACATAAACTGTCAATTAATGACATATTTTGTATGTTATATGTACTATATCCTGTGTTCTTAAGATAAAGTAAGTTAAAGGAAAGAAAATACTTAAAAAAAATCATAAGAGAAAATACATTTACAATACTACACTGTATTTATAAAAAAAAAAATCCACATGTAAGTGGACCCATGTAGTTCAAACCCCAGTTGTTCGAGGGTCGGCTGTATTTTGACCAATAGCAGATGAAGACATAACACTGCAAGTGCCAGGACCCAGCCTTAAGAGACCAACAGCTTCCACTTTCTGACTCTCCACTACTTGCTTTTAGAACATGGCTACCATGTTGTGGACACCGGCAACCCATAGATCCGAGCAACGCTGTGGACAGACCCATGCAGCTGACAACCCTGGCTTAGTTTTCAGCCACCAGCTAGTACTAACTTGCCAGCCATGTGAGTGAGCAAGCCATTTGGAAGTGGATTCTCCAATCCAGTTGGGGTGCCTGAGCTGATGCCTCATAGAGACGAAATAAGCCATCTTTGTTGAACCCAGCCAAAACTGCAGATTCACGAAAGCATTATTTTGTTGTGGTTTTAAGCCTCAGAGATTTGGGATGCTTTGTTATACAGTAACAGACAGCCAAAGCACCCTCCTTTTATTTTGCTCTTCAATGTGTTATCTCATTTCTGACAGAGATCTCATTTTTTTTTTAAGCCAGAACTTATTTTCCTAAGCCTTTCACTGTTTTGGCCACTTGTTTTAGATTTTTTTTTTTCTTCAAAATTTTATTTATTTGTCAGAGAACGCACAAGCCGGGGGAGTGGCAGGCAGAGGGAGAAGCGGAACTCGATCCCAGGACCCTGGGATCATGACATGAGCCAAAGGCAGACACTTAACCAACTGAGCCACCCAGATGTCCCTTGGCCACTTGCTTTATAAGTGGTGACTTGCAACCAAGTTCCAATAACTTATTAAAAGATTTAGAGTATGTGAGGATAGGATTGTTCTAAATTTTTATGTTTTGGGGCGCCTGGGTGGCTCAGATGGTTAAGCGTCTGCCTTCGGCTCAGGTCATGATCTCAGGGTCCTGGGATCGAGTCCCGCATCGGGCTCCCTGCTCCTTGGGAGCCTGTTTCTCCCTCTGCCTTTCTCTCTCGCTCTGTCTCTCATGAATAAAAAAAAAAAAAAAATCTTTAAATTTTTATGTTTTGGGTGACTTTTTTCTGATGAGAGATCTTTATCTGCCATTTGTTTTTCCTTTTGTTATTTTTTTGAAACTGTATTGATTCCTTTCTAACAATTACCTTTAAATGAGAAGAGTTCTTCTTGAAACTGTCCTTTTTTGCTGGCGTTTTGGAAGAGGCCAGTACTGGGTTCCAGGCTAGCAGGAGGTCCCTTAAGACACAGGAATGTATATGTGAAGGACGTATTTTCACTTTCCATTGTCCCAACCACAAGAGACTAGTGTCTTTCATGCTGTTTACAGTGCAGAATCTCTGTTCCAGGTTGCTTCGCCTCCTGCACACACAGCCTCAGTGTGTCATTTATCCTTGCCTCTTCCACATATTTTTGGTAATAGCTAGGATGTTGTATCAGACTTTGAGTTTTTCAACTGCAATTTCTCACAGCAGGGCAATTCTTATCTTCACCCCCATCTCTACCTCTCTCTGCCGAGAATCACTGCTCAGAGCAAGAGCCTGCTTCTCTTTGGGTAGCTCTCTGTCATCTCAGACAATCTCCATCCGTGTTCCATTTCCCCAGCTCGTTAGCACACAGCATCATGTTCCCTTATCATTTTGTTTGTAAGTTGAATATGAAGCCAAAACACGATTTTCTAAACTAAGCAGCGTCTGATTCCTAAGGTACAAACTTGCGATTCTAATTAATTCCTATGAACAGTGTCCTCCGCTTTCCCGAAAGTTGTATTCCTGTTATTTCATAATGTAGCTAACTACTTCCTCCTTAATAAAAAGTAAGTTGAACTTTAAAAAGACCAATTGCTTAAGTACTGGCTCTTTATCTTTGATAAAGGGCCTACGGGGACTTTTTCAGAGAAACTTAATCATCAAAAGGGTGAGACACTCAAAGGAAAAAAAAAAAAAAGCTATGCAGAAACTATCTAAAAATTCAGAAACCTAACAGGTAACAGAAAGAAATTATAACACATCTTCTGTCTCATCGTAGCATTTAAAAGCCATGCTTCAGGTTTGCCACAGCTCAGTTCTATTTTAAACTTCCTCCCTCTATTTTTCTTTCTTAGAAAGGGACCCATTTGCTTTTGTGACTGGTTTTTGCTCTTCGTGGGTAAATATTTCCATTCTGTTCCTAGGTAACTGCACTCTAAGAACATGATGTCACCGCATGCTATTTTGGGTTTGGAACTATTTTTACACAGTATTTGCCTTTGTCCTGGCTCTCTGGTTTTGTCAAGTGATTCAAGCCAATGCCACTACTCAGTGTGGGCCAAGCAAGACAGGCAGCATCAGGCAGCATCAGCATTGCTTGGGAGCTGGTTAGAAATGCAAATTCTCAAGCCCCACCACAGACTTTACTGAATCAGAATTTCAGGGAGGTAGCATTCTGTGTTTCAACAAAGCTTCCAAGAGATTCTACTACATGCTGCAAGTGTGATGGAAGCAGTTATGAAAGGATTTAGCCTTGCATATCTACCCTTTCGAGATGATAGTTCATCTATTTTTTAAAAATCTCATGCTTGGGGGCGCCTGGGTGGCTCAGATGGTTAAGCATCTGCCTTCGGCTCAGGTCATGATCCTGGAGTCCCGGGATGGAGTCCCGCATCGGGCTCCCTGCTCGGCGGGGAGTCTGCTTCTCCTCCCTCTGACCCTCCTCCCTCTCCTGCTCTCTGTCTCTCGTTCTCTCTCTCTCAAATAAATAAAATCTTAAAAAAATAAAAAATAAAAAAATAAAAATCTCATGCTTGGACAAACCAATAGATTCTCACTGGAGTGCCAACTCCCTTTTCTGACTTTTTTTTTCTTTTGGTGTGTGTGTGTGTCGGGTGGGGGTGGGGGCGCAGGGAAGAGCTGTTCAAGACACTTTATTTTTTCCCCAGGGACCGGAACTTAACAACTTTGAGATATAATTTGCATATAATTCACTTATTTTAAGTGCACAGTTCAATTGTTTTTAGTATATTCACAGATATGCGCACATGTGGCTAGGCAACCATTTCCATGGCCAACTCCCTTTCATTGGTAGGTAGTAGCTAGCTAGAGTATGGTAATAAAGATGCAGAGGTCCTATCCAATCTTGGCCAGAAAGAGTGCCATGACTGATTAGCCATGTCTGCTGTGGTTATGGGGTTGAAGAATCGTAGCATTTGGGACATTTATTTGCCCCAACTACATACACCCTCATTTCGAAGGAATTTAGGAAGGCAGCAGAATTTGGTTTGGGTGAAGAAAAACAAAACTAAACTAAAAACCCTCAAACAAAGTCAATAGCAACAAACACCTGTGCTTTTAAGCTACAGAAGGAGGCCAGGCCTAGTGGAAGATTCTTGAGGAAATCGTAAATGAGACATGAGTTGACCTAGAACATGTGGTCAGTGCTTATGCTAACTAAAGCTTATGCTCTGATCTGCTGTGTTTGTTTATGCTCAGTATAATTTGGCTTGATGAAAACAGATGCTGAACACAGATGTTGAACAGATGTTGAACACAAAACACTGAATGACGTTTAAGATCCCAGCTGTTTTTGACGTCTGTGTAAGCTCCTCTAAATGCCTCTAGATTTATTGGAACAAGTATTCTACTCCAGAAGCTATTTGTTGAACACATAGAAAATACCCCTGCGGGGCGCCTGGGTGGCTCAGTCGTTCAGCGTCTGCCTTCTGCTCAGGTCATGATCTCAGGGTCCTGGGATCGAGCCCCACATCGGGCTCCCTGCTCGGCGGGAAGCCTGCTCCTCCCTCTCCCACTCCCCCTGCTTGTGTTCCCTCTCTCGCTGTGTCTCTGTCAAATAAATAAAATCTTTAAAAAAAAAAAAAGAAAATACCCTGTATGGTGATTTCTTTTTTCTCCTGACATATATATGCTCTAAGAATCGGGGGGAAAAAATATCTCAGTCAAATAGTGACTCGGTACTACTTTCACATACACCATCACTGCAAGGGGAAATTGCTTGGTGAAATACTGTTAAATTGCACAAAACAAAAAATATTAATACAGAAGAATCTATTCTGAAAATGACCCATTTACTTAAATCTTGGATTCCCATTTTCAACTATTTCAGGAGTCAATGAATAGACTTTATTCCAAAATTATACTGGACATCATCTAGTGTTTACATTTATAATTCCAAGAGTTTTGGATCTTTGCTCCTTTGGTCATTATTATGAACACTAATTATGTTGACATATTATTAAAGATGATTTTGCTAATTGCTCATTTTGGATTGTGCAGATATAGGCTATCCTCATTTAAGATTATTGTGATGGGGTGCCTGGGTGGCTCAGTCGTTAAGCGGCTGCCTTTGGCTCAGGTCATGATCCCAGGGTCCTGGGATCGAGCCACGCATCGGGCTCCCTGCTCTGCAGGAAGCCTGCTTCTCCCTCTCCCACTCCCCCTGCTTGTGTTTCTTCTCTCTCGCTGTCTCTCTCTCTCTCTCTCTCTGTCAAATAAATAAATAATCTTTAAAAAAAATTATTGTGATAAAATGACCTTCTATATGGTTGTAGAACTTTTTTTACTTCAGTATGTATTTTGAATGACTGAGTTACTCTAGATTGTATCAACTTGACCATGAACACCTTGAGGATGGGGACTAAGTTTTCTTCAAGTTTTCTATTTCCTCCTTACTGTGTAGACTGATGTTTAGATTAAAAAGAGCTTAAAAAATGTATGGAATTCAAGTAAACAACAACAGAAAACCTATTCCAATAATAAATTTAATCTTGGCTTGATAGATGGCTATGTGGTCATAGTAATAAGTCCTATATACATATATAGATATATAGATATCCTTATATTTTACAAAGTGCTTTCTCCTAAGTTTTCTTATTTGGGCTTCAAAAAGTGTTAGGTAATTAGGGCAAAAGTCATCACCCCCATTTTGCAAATGAGAAAACTGAAATGCCAAGAAATTAAATCTTTTACCCTGTAAGGTATCTATTTCTGGTCCCCAGTTTGCTCATCTGTAAGCAGGCTGGTGTTGGGGCAGAAGTTATATGGTCTGTAAGCTTCTTTCCTTTAAATATGTTAGGGTTTAAAAAAAATATATGTTAGGGTTTAGTTATTATATTCCAATATTCAAAGTAGTCATGTAGGGGTGCCTGGGTGGCTCAGTCGGTTAAGCATCTGCCTTCAGCTCAGGTCATGATCTCAGGGTCCTGGGATCGAGTCCCACATCTGCTGAGCAGGGAGCCTGCTTCTCCCTCTCCGTCTGCCTCTGTCTGCCGCTCTCCCTGCTTGTGCTCTCTTTCTGTGTCAAATAAATAAAAATCTTTAAAAACACAAAAAACAAAAAGACACAAAAGTAGCCATGCAGGTCAAATTTTACTTGATGACAGAGCAACCTTAGCCAAAGTCTTCATACACAATTTTAGATAAAGAATTACTAATTATGCTAAGTAAAGGAAAGTTGGTTTGAGTCAGGGTTTTTCTACCTCAGTACTATTCACATTTTTGATTGGATAACCCTTTGTTGTACAGGAGGTGTCTGTCCTGGGTACTGTAGGATGTAGGTGCACTGTAGGGTATAGACATTATTTCCTCTCCCCCACAAGACCAACTGATTAGTAGTGTGACTAAAAAAAGAAAGTAGCATGTTGAGAATGCAGACAACAGACCAGTGAGCCTTTCACAGATCAGATGAGGAAATGCACATTGTTCTGCTGCACCTGAGCCCTTACCCCAGTTATTTTATAGTAAATGTCCTGTCTGAATGACACTGACAGACAGATGGACAATGTTTGCCACAGTTGTGGGGACAATATGTATTGCCATCTAAGATATTACTTTCTAAATATGTTTCTTAAGAGTATTGCCCAATTCTTAGGAAACAAGAGTTCCTTCTCAGTCTAAACAAAGGCCACAGGACAGTTCTAATAATGACTTAATCCTAACTTATTCAGTCATATCCATTGAAACCAAAGAATACCCCATGGGTCAGTCCAATTAACACACTGCAAAGGCTGGCCACTGTGGGGTTCTGGAACTGGCTCTTATATTCCTTACTACTCAAACCAGTTCTGCCCATTGACCCAAGTCTTCAAGCTTTATATGATTGTTGAGATTGGATAACTCACCTGTCTACTTGACTGTCTTTCCATTTACTTTGTTCACTCTAGAAGAGAGGTACCCTTTTCTCCGAGTGTGGTTACATAGTTACCTCTGCCTTACTGAATGAAAACTCTTCTAGGCAAGACATAGTTTTAAGACTGATCAAAGAGAGACTGGAGGCACAGTGGCAAGGGATGTGGGTCTGAGCAAGGGCAGTACCAGAGAAGATGCAAGAGAGCAAAGGAAGTTGCTAGAGATGTTTGGGAAAAGGGTAGAGTTTGGAGATTGATTGGACATGGTGCTCAGGTGCTGGGAGTGGGTACAAGGGGTAGTTGAAAATAATTCACCTGAGTACCTCTCCTTAACCAGTCTAGGATATCCAACAAAAGAAGTGGTAGTGGGATGGGGAAAGAAGAGAATACAAGAGGATTTAAGAAAAAAAAATTAGCAGTTGTAAATGCTGCAAAGGAGTTAAGGTGGACAAAGGTAAGAAGAGACAATACAAAGGTCATCAGCAATTATCAAGGGAACCAATTCCACAGTGCCCTCAGTACAAAAACCCTATTTTCATTAACTGTAATTGAAAAACATGGTCACATGATGGATTTTGATTAAGTTATGAACTTATTTATATGCAGTCTTTCAATGATCCAAAAGTAAATCACCTTTGATGAATCACCATTATTGAATAAAAATATATAATAAAATGGAACTGCTCTGGAAAACCCATCATGTACTGTCATGACTGTGATTGGAAGAGAAACCAAATATTGGGGGATTATAGGAATGAACTGAGGCACAAGAAGGGAATAGGTAAGGGATACGAAAAATTTTAGAGAAATTTAGAAGGGACAGGAGAAGCCACTGCTCAGATTGTAAGAGGCAGACTGGAACTGCTCTTGCTGAGGAGGATCTGAGGTACCCTGCAGGATGCCAGGACAACCTCTGGCCTTTTTTTTTTTTTAACAGAATATGCTCTTAATAAGTGGCCTGCATACTTTTCATCAGACTAACAATGATTTTGATGGTTGATCCGCTGAGAGAAGATGGTTTTGAAAATAGACATTTGAGGGTAACATTGTAATGATTGAATTTGTATGACCCAATTACTATATCCTAAATAGCTAGGGGAAAGTGGAGGGTAGGAGGAAGATTGATTGACTATTTTTATTGTTATTTTTCTGGTTTTAAGAATAGTCAATCATAGAAATATGAAACATGACAAGTAGGAATGTCCTGTAATCTCATCTTTCAGTGCTTACCTCTTCCAAGATTTGGCTCATTTCCCCCAAATTTTCGTTTTCTAAACCTAGACTAACTTTTTTTAAGATTTTATTTATTTATTTATTTGACAGAGAGAGAGAGAGAGGGAGAGCATAAGCAGGGGGAGCGGGAAAGGGAGAAGCAGGCCCTCCGCTGAGCAGGGAGCTGGATGCAGGACTCGATCCCAGCACCCTGGGATCATGACCTGAGCTGAAGGCAGACACTTAACCATCTGAGCCACCCAGGCGCCCACCATAGACGAACTTTTTATAAAAATGGGGTAATTCAGTACATTCTATTCTGCAACTTGCTTTTCACCCCATTTAGCTATATAGCTTGCACATTTTCCCACATCAGTACATGTAGTACACCTCTCTAATGAATGCAAAGTATTTTATTGTACAGTTACCAAATATGAAAATATTTCCTAACAGGCAAGTGTGAAGGAGAAAAACCTGGACTATTCTTTTTAGCATACCTCAAAATCCTTACTTTATGAAGAACTTGTCTTGTGTCTTCGTCTCCACAGAAGTAAAATGTGGAATGCTCTGAGCTGGCAAGCTTGGCAATGCCTTTCTTCCTTCTCTTTCACAAGAGAAGAGGTAGCCAAGTCTCTAAATAAGATCTCTGGGTAAAAAAAAAAAAAAAATCTTGACCAAGTACCAGATTCTGTGTGATCATAAAATGTAAAGTATATATTACACATTAGGAAATACCCTGAAGAGCTATCTTAAATTAAATTATATGATTAAAAAAAAGATCACTGAATATATCACTCCCACTGAAATGTCTGAGGCTGGGCATAAAAATTCTTCAGCACTTCCAGTTTTTTTTTTTTTTTTTATTCATGAGAGAGAGAGAGAGAGAGAGAGAGAAGCAGGCTCCCAAGGAGCAGGGAGCCCTATGTGGGACTTGATCCCAGGACCCTGGGATCATGACCCGAGCCAAAGGCAGATGCTTAACCATCTGAGCCACCCAGGCGCCCCATCACTTCCAGTTTTAAAATATGTTCCAAGTAAAAGGATTAATTGGGAAGCCATCCCACAGAATAAGGGATGTGGATTTGCTTGGTGGGAAGGAGTTGGCTAGATGAGAGAGGACATGTGGCTCCCTTTGCTATTTCTTTGATGGTGCAGATCTTTTAGGTGGCTTCTCTGCCCTCAGAGATGACTGACAGGGTTTTTCCTCTCTACTTTCCACTCCTTCTGAGTGGTCCCACACTCCTTAATCTCCTCCTCCCAGGTCCATCCAAGCAAATGAGTTAAGATTCATGAAACTATCTACTTTTCTAGTCTTTCTTCCATTAAATATATTGGGGTGTGTTCTTTTGCCCTTTTTTCTTATAATGATATAAATTCTTATGTCATATATTTTTTATTATGTTCAATTAGCCAGCATATAGTACATCATAAGTTTTTGATATAGTGTTCAATGATTCATTAGTTGCCTATAACACTGAGTGCTCATCACAATTTTTAGATCAACTGACTTAAATTTGTGCTAGTCCTTAGGTTCCTTGTGAAGAAACTCTTTTTATTTAAAACTGTGTTTTCTATGTTTTAAATTACACAATAAAAAGTTCAATCTTTTATAAGAACAAAAATAAAAATAAAGCAGGCTGAATCTCATAAGAGGAAAATACCGATCAAGAAAACTGGAAACAGGGAGTGACATCAGCAATGTAGTAGTATTAGATGTCCCTCACTTTTGTCCTTTTCAAACAACTAATTAGGCATCCGTCCATGAACAAAAGTGCCACTTGCTAGTTGTGGGCTCCAACACCAAATGCCAAAGGACCTGGGAGAAGTCTCACTGCATCTGGTAATAGGCAAACAGCATATTTTGTACAGGCTGTGGAACCTACAGGCTCAGTATAGGCTATGGAGCCAGCAGGAGCTGGAGAAACTGCTCCAGCTCTTCTCAGGTAAAATCTGGAGAGTGCTGACAGGACAGTGACCCTCAGGCAAGAGACTTTGTCAAAGTCCAGCCTTGCTGAGGGGAAGATTCTAACATACTATTGGATTTCAAAAAATTATAAATTTGGATACACTTAAGAAGGTAAGAAGAATTTTGGCAGTGTTGGCCTCCCAAGGTAACACAGGATGGGGCTGAATTAGCTGGTGGTGACCGCTCCACTGCCAGTAAAGAAGAGTGGTGAGTGTCCAGGTACCCCAGCTGTGCAGCACACTGCTGGAAAAACCCATTTCCCTCCAGCAGCACCAAGAGTACTGAGGTGCAACCTCCGTAACTGGGGGAAAGCAAGAGATCAAGAAAGAGGCTCTTTGTATCAAGATGTTCTTTGATAAGAACATCAAAGGGTGTTAAAAAGGGAATGAGCCTCTGGGAGAATCTCACTTGAGGATTTCCAACTCAGCCCACAGGCAACCCCCATCACCCAGAGTGCTAAACTTCACTCTGCAGCCAGCTCTTTGTGTGTGCTCCTGAGTGCAGCATCCAGAGTGAGCTCCAGTAAATGGAGTACTCTCTGGCTGGTTGGGGGTGGGGGTGGGGGGTGGGGAGAGGATCAGACCACACTGTGGACAAGGGAGAAACCACAAACTTGAGTGCCATCTGCTGGCAAACACAAGAGCAGGTTGGCTGTTGGAAACCTGTGAGTTGTAAGAACCAGAGAACACCAAAAAGCTTAAGAATTCTGCCATAAGTGGGACTAAGAAGTATAGAGCAGGTATATCCACACAAGGCTAGAGAAAATCCCAGATATAACAGGGCCAACAGACAGTATATTCCTTCTGAAGCTGACTAGTAAAGATTTGAGGAGTTCTGCTGCTTGAAAAGCAAAAGCAGCAATGCAAAACTCCAAAGAGAATGATGAATGAGGGAAACAAGTCATCATGTAAAGGTAACAATAATCCTCTCATAACTGAACTCAATGACATGGAATTTCACAATCTAGCTCATAAAGAATTCAAAATAGCTCTTTTGAGATACTCCATGAGCTACAAGAAAACACAGAAAAAAACAACTCCATGCAGTCAGGAAGACATAAAAAGAATGAGAATTTTAACAAAGGAATCATAAAAACAAAACAAAACAAGAACAAACAGAAAATCTAGAGTTGAAGAATTCAATGAATTAAATGAAAAAGAAAAATGCAAAGTAAACCAAAGAGATGACAGAATAAATGAGCAAGAGGATAGGAACTTCCAAACAACCCAATCAGAGGAGAACAAAGAAAGAATGAAAAAGAGCAAAGAAAGCCCACGTGATCTATGGGAATCCATCAAACATACAAATATTAGAGTAATTAGTATTCCAGAAGGAGAAGAGGGGGAGAAAAAGCACAGAAGTTTATTTAAATAGCTAAAAACATCCTAAACCTGAGAAAGACTTGGACATCCAAGTTTACTAAGCTAATAAATCACCCTATTATCTCCAGTGAAAAAGAGACCTACTCCACAACTAGATGGTCAACTAATCATTGACAAAGCAGGAAGGAATATTCAATGGAAAAAAAGACCATTTCTTCAACAAATCGTGTTGGGAAAACTGGACAACATGCAAAAGAATGAAACTGGGCTTCTTACAACATGGATAAAAATAAATCCAAAATGGATGAAAGACCTAAATGTGAGACAGGAAACCATCAAAATCCTAGAGAAGAACACAGGCAGTAACCTCTTTGACATTGACTGTAGCAACTTCTTACTAGATAGGTCTCCTGAGGCAAGGGAAACAAAAGCAAAAAAAATCCAAAAACCCTATTGCTACTTTGTCATGATAAAAAGCATCTGTACTGCGAAGCAATCAACAAACTAATGGGTAACCTACAGAATGGGAGAAGATATTTGCAAATGACATATCTGATAAAGGATTATCCAAAATCTATAAAGAACTTATCAAACTCAACACCCAAAAAAACAAATAATCTGGTTTAAAAATGGGCAGAAGACACTCTTCCAAAGAAGACAACCAGATGGCTAACAGACACATGAAAAGATGCTCAACATCACTCACCATCAGGAAAATACAAATCAAAACTATAATGAGAGATTACCTCACCCTAGTCAGAATGGCTAAAATTAACAATACAAGAAACAACAGGTGTTGGCAAGGATTTGGAGAAAGGGAAACCCTTATACACTGTTGGTAGGAATGCAAACTGGTGCAGCCACTCTGGAAAACAGTATGGAGGTTCCTCAAAAAGTTAAAAATACAAATACCCTACAACCCAGCAATCACACTACTAGGTATTTACCCAAAGGATACAAAAATACAGATTCTAAGGGATATGTGCACCTCAATGTTTATAGCAGCATTATCAACAAATAACCAAATTATAGGATGAGCCCAAATGTCTATGGACTCATGAATGGATAAACAAGATGCGGTATATATGTACACAATGGAATATTACTCAGCCATAAAAAGACTGAAATCTTGCCATTTGCAATGATGTGGATGGCGCTAGAGAGTATTATGCTAAATGAAATAATCAGAGAAAGACAAATACCATATGATTTCACTCATATGTGGAATTTAAGAAATAAAACATGAATATGGGGGGAGATAGAAGAGGCAAACCATAGAACAGACTCAACTATAGAGACCAAACAGGGTTACTGGAGGGGAGTGGGCAATGGGATGGGTTAAATGGGTAATTGGTAATAAGGAAGGCATTTGTGATAAGCAAGTGTTTTATCTAAGTGATGAATAGATAAATTCTATACCTGAGACTAATACACTGTATGTTAATTGGAATTTAAATAAAAACTTAAAGAAAAAATAAACAACCTTTAGGGAAGCATACTAAAAGTTCAGAATGTTGAAGGCATACCATGCTATTTCTTTCTCCTTGTAGGAAAAAAAAAAAAAATCACAGACCAATGTAATCTTGGCACTAAGCTGTGCTAGTTCGGGTGAGAGGTAGAGAAGGGTAAAGTTTACCTGATCTTCTTACCCAATTCAATGTAGTTCTTCTCAGCTTTGTGTTTGTTTGGAGTACTGAAACCTCTGACAGGGATCTTGACCTCTAATAAAGGCATTTTTGCCCTTAAGAGGTTAGGTTAAACTGGGGCGCCTGGGTGGCTCAGTCATTAGGCATCTGCCTTCAGCTCGGGTCATGATACCATGGTCCTGGGATCGAGCCCCGCATCGGGCTCCCTGTTCCGCGGGAAGCCTGCTTTCCCTCTCCCACTCCCCCTGCTTGTGTTCCCTTTCTCGCTGTGTCTCTCTGTCAAATAAATAAAATCTTTAAAAAAAAAAAAAAAAGAGGTTAGGTTAAACTGTTGGTTACCAGAGGAGAGGTGGGTTGGGGGATGGGTTAAACAGGTGATGGAGATTAAAGAGTGTAGTAGTTGTGATGAGCACTGCATGTTCTATGGAAGTATTGAATCACTATGTTGTATACCTGAAACTAATATTATACTGTATATTAACTAATGAATTTAAATAAAAACTTGAGAGACCTACTCTAACACACATTATAATGAACATGTTAAAAATAAAAAATAAACAGAAAATGTTAGAAGCAGCCAGAGCTGGGGTCCAGGGGAGGCAGAAAAGATTCTAACCTACAAAGGAACCCCCAATTAAGCCTAATTCAACAGATTTCTCAACAGAAACTATAAAGACCATGAGAGAGTGAAATAACATATTCCAAGTGTTGAAAGAAAATTGCCAACCAAGAATAATGTATCCAGGAAAGTTATCCTTCAAATTGGAGAAATAAAAGCTTTTCTTCAAGCATACTAACATTTGCATTATACAGGTTCACAGAGGGAAAGAGAATGGGGCAGTAAACTTATTTGAAGAAACAATAGCTGAAAACTCCCCTAACCTGGGAAGGAAACAGATATTCAGGTGCAGAAAGCAAAGAGAGCCCCAAACAAGATAAACTCAAGGAGGCCTACACCAGGATATGTAATAATTAAGATATCAAAGATAATCTTAAAAGCACCTAGAGAAAAGCAATTAGTTACATACAAGGGAAACCTGTAGGTTACTAGCTCATTTTTCAGGAGATACTTTGCAGGTCAGAAGAGAGTGGCAGGATATATTCAAAGGAAAACTATGAAAGGAGGGAAAAAATAACTATAAACAAGAAGACTCTACCTGGCAAGGTCCTCATTCAGAATTGGAGGGGAGATAAAGAGTTTGTCGGACAAACAAAAAGTTAAAGGAGTTCATCACCATTAAACCAACCTTACAAGAACATGAAGGGACTTCTTTAAGCAGAAGAGGCCATTATTGGAAGAAAATTATGAAAGTAAAAAGGTTCATGGGTAAAAGTAAACATAGTAAAGGTAGTAGATCAATCACTTATAAAGCTAGTATGAAGATTAAAAGGAAAAAGTAGTAAAAATCAGTTATATCTAAAAAATTAGTTAAGGGTGATGGACATTAAGGAGGGCATGTGATGTAATGAGCACTGGGTATTATATAAGACTGATGAATCACAGACCTGTACCTCCGAAACCAATAATATATTATACATTAATTAAAAAATAAAATACAAAAAAATAAATTAGTTAAGGGATTCACAAAATAAATTCAAAATATGACATATACATAAAATGTAGAGGGGGGAGTAAAAATGTAATACTTTTAGAATGTGTTTGAACTTAAGTGACCATCAACTTAATATGGACTGCTATATACTTAGAATGTTATATATGAGCCTCATGGTAACTAGAAACCAAAACCTGTAATAGATGCACAAAAAATAAAGAGAAAGGAATCCAAGCATAAACACCAAAGGAAGTCATCAATTGCAAGGGAAAAGAGCAAAATAAGGAAGAAAGCTACCAAAAAAAACTAGAAAACAATTAACAAAATGACAATAAGCATATACCTATCAGTAACTACTTTAAATGTAAATAGATTAAATTCTCCAATCAAAGACACAGACTAACTAAATGGATTAAAACAAAAAAACAAAAAACCAAGACCTACCTATATGCTGCCTTCAAGTGACTCACTTCAGGCCTAAGGACACATAGCAGACTAAAAGTGAAGGGATGGAGAAAGATATTCCATGCAAATGGAAGTGGGGGGGGGAGGGGAAGAGCCAGGATAGCAATACTTCTATCAGACAAAATAGACTTTAAGACAAAGGCAGCAACAAGAGACAAAAGAATATTACATAATGATAAAGGGATCAACAAGAGGATATAATAATTGTAAATATCCATGCACTAAGCATAGATGTACCTAAATATACAAAATAAATATTAACAGACATAAAAGGAGGAATTGACAGTAACAGTAGGAGACTTTTACACCCCATTTACATCAATGGATAAATCATCCAGACAGAAGAATCAGTAAAGAAACAGTGCCTTTGAATAACACATTAGAGTAGATGGACTTCACAAATACAGAATACTTTACCCAAACACAGAAAACATTCTTTTCAAATGCACATGGAACATTTTCCAAGATAGATCACATGGCAGACCACAAAACCAATCTCATTAAATATAAGACTGAAATCATATCCAGCAGCTTTTCCGACCATAGTGGTATGAAACTAGGAATCAATTACAGGAAAAAGAAACAACTGGAAAAAAACACAAATCTGTGAAACCTAAATAACAGGCTACTAAAAACAAACAAAAAAAACCCCAAGCTACTAAACAACCAGTAAGTCAAAGAAGTCAAAGAGGAAATTTAAAAAATACCTGGAGATTATGAAAATGGAAACAACAGTCCAAAATATTTGGGATACAGCAAAAGCAGTACTAAGAGGGAAGTTTATAATGACATAGGCCTACTTAAGGAAACAAGAAAAACCTCTGGGGCGCCTGGGTGGCTCAATCAGTTAAACAGCTGCCTTCGGCTCAGGTCATGATCCCAGAGTCCTGGGATGGAGCCCCGCATCGGGCTCCCTGCTCAGGGGAAGCTTGCTTCTCCCTCCCTGCTCCCTGCTCAGGGGAAGCTTGCTTCTCCCTCTCCCACTCCCCCTGCTTGTGTTCCCTCTCTTGCTGTGTCTCTCTCTGTCAAATAAATAAAAATCTTAAAAAAAAAAAAATGAAACAAGAAAAACCTCCAACAATCTAACTCTCCACCTAAAGAAACTGGGAAGAGAACAAAGAAAGCCCAAAGTTAGTAGAAGGGGGAAAAATAGAGACCAAAGTAGAAATAAATGAAATGAAGACTAAAAACAATAGAAAAGATCAATGAAACCAAGAGCTGGTCTCAAAAGGTAAAACAAAAGATAAACGAAAATGATAAACTTTTAGCAACACTCAAAGACAGGATTCAAACAAGAGGAGAACAACCAATACCACAGAAATACATAAGAGACTACTACAAAAATTATACGCTAACAAACTGTACAACCTAGAAGAAATAAATTTATTAGAAACATACAATCTTTCAAGACAGAATCAAGAATAAATAGAAAATCTGAACAGACTGATTATTGGTAACAAAACTGAATTGTAATAAGCTTCCAACAAAAAGTTCAGAACCAGATGGTTTCACAGGTGAATTCTACCAAGCATTAAAGAATTAATACCTATCCTTCTCAAACTATCCCCTCCCCTCCCCAAATAGAAGAAAACCCTTCTAAATTCATTTTATACAGAAAAAGCATTTGACAAAATTAAATATCCATTAATGATTAAAAGAAAAATCAAACTCTCTTGGGGTGCCTGGGTGGCTCAGTCAGTTAAGCGTCTGACTCTTGATTTTGTCTCAGGTCATGATCTCAGGTTTGAGATTGAGCCCTGCGACAGGCTCTGCACTGGGCAGGAGTCTGCTTAAGATTCTCTCTCTCCCTCTGCCATCCCCATACCCCCCTCCCCAGCTCTTTCGCTCTCAAAAAATTAAAAAACAAAAAACACCAAAAACATCTCAAGGAATAGGTATAGAAAGAACATACCTCAAGATAGTAAACCATATATGACAAATCCACAGTTAATATCATACTCATTAGTCAAACACTGTGAGCTTTTCCTCTAAGATCAAGAACAAGAATGTATACCCTTCCTAATTTTATTCAACATAGCACAGGAAGTCCTGGCCACAGCAATCAGACAAGAAATAAAAAGGCAAAAGGCATCAAATTGGTAAGGAAGAGGTAAAACTGTCACTATTTGTGCATGACAGGATACTATTATAGAAAACCCTGAAGACTCCACTAAAAATCTCTTGCACTTCTATACACTTATGAAATAACAGAAAGAGAAATTAAGAAAACTATCCCATTTACAATTGTACCAGAAAGAATAAAATACCTAGGAATAAATTTAACCAAGAAGGTGAAAAAACTGTACTCTGAAAACCCTAAGACATTGATGAAAGAAATGGAAGATGACAAAAACAAATGGAAATATATGCCACACTAATGGATTGGAAGAATATTATTAAAATGGATATACTACCAAAGCAATACAGATTCAATGCAATCCCTATCAAAATACCAATAACATTTTTCACAGAACTACAACATATAATCCTAAAATTCATATGGAACTACAAAAGACCTTGAATAGCCAAAGCAATCTTGAGAAAGAACAAAGCTGGAGGGGTCAAAATTCTTGATTTGAAGCTTCAAAGCTATAGTAATCAAAATATGGTGCTCACACAAAAATAGATACACAAATTAATGGAACAAGATAGAGAGCCCAGAAATGAACCCACACTTATTTGGTCAATTAATCTATGACAAAGGAGGAAAGAATATACAATGGGGAAAAGACAGGCTCTTCAATAAATGGGCTAGGAAAACTGGACAGTTACATGCAGAAGAACAAAACTGGACCACTTTCTTATACCATACACAAAAATAAACTCAAAATGGGTTAAAGACCTAAATGTGGGGCGCCTGGGTGGCTCAGTTGGTTAAGCGACTGCCTTCGGCTCAGGTCATGATCCTGGAGTCCCAGAATCAAGTCCCGTATCAGGCTCCCTGCTTGGCAGGGAGTCTGCTTCTCCCTCTGACCCTCCCCCCTCTCATGCTCTCTCTATCTCATTCTCTCTCAAATGAATAAATAAAATCTTAAATAAATAAATAAAAAGACCTAAATGTGAAATCTGAAACAATAAAACGTCTAGAAGAAAACAGAGTAATTCCTTGGACACGGGCCAACATTTGTGACAACCAGGACGGACCTAGAAGGTATTATGCTAAGTGAAATAACTCAGAGGAACAAATACCATTTGATTTCATTTATACATGGAACCTAAAAACAAAAAACAAAAACAAAACAAAAAAACCCCAGATGAACAAACAAACAAAAACAGACTCCTAGATATAGAGAACAAACTGATGGTTGACAGAGGGGAGTGGGGTGGGGAAATGGGCAAAATAGGTGAAAGTAAGAAATACAAACTTCCAGTTATAAGTCACAGGAATGAAAAGTGCAACACCAGGAATATAGTCAATAATATTGTAATAACTTTTTATGGTGACAGATGGTGGTGACTACACTTATCACAGTGAGCATTGAGTAATATATAGAATTGTTTAATCACTATGTTGCATACCTAAAACTAATATAACATCGTAGGTCAGCTACTTCATTAAGAAAAAGTAATGGTCTTTCCTAAACAAAAACAGGTAGTTCATCACTACTAGACCTACTTTACAAGGAATGCTGAAAGTTCTTTAAGCTGAAATGAAAAGATGCTGGTGACATGAACACACAACACACTGGTAAGGGTAGATATACAGTCGGACTTAGAAACTCTAATTTTGTAATACGGTCGTGTGATAAAATGTTACCAACAGTACAGAGGTTAAATGAAAAGAGTATTAAATAACTATAGCTGGGACACCTGAATGGTAGAGTGGGTTAAGCCTCTGACTCTTTGATTCGTCTCAGGTTGTGATCTTGGGGTTGGGAGATCCAGCCCAGCGTCATACTCCACGTTCAGTGAGGAGTCTGCTTAAGACTTTATCTCCCTCTCCCTCTGCCCCTTCCCCCCGCCTGTGCTCTCACACTCGCTCTTGCACTCGCTCTCTCTCAAATAAATATTAAAAAAAATAACTGTAGCTACTATTACTAGTTAAATACACAATACAAAAAAAAGAGGTAAATTGTGACATAAAAAATGTAAATGTGGAGATAAAAAGGTAGACCTTTTATATGTGATCAAAGTTAAGTTGCTATCAGCTTAAAATGATACTCATAGGGCGCCTGGGTGGCTCAGTTGGTTAAGCGACTGCCTTCGGCTCAGGTCATGATCCTGGAGTCCCAGGATCGAGTCCCGCATCGGGCTTCCTGCTCAGCAGGGAGTCTGCTTCTCCCTCTGACCCTCCTCTCTCTCATGCTGTCTCTCATTCTCTCTCTCTTAAATAAATAAAATCTTAAAAAAATAAAATAAAATGATACTCATAAGATGTTTTATGTAAGCCTCACGGTGTGAAAATAAAGATACCTCATTTAAAATGTAGTAGGGAAGCCAGCAGGGGGAGCTCTCACACCCTACCACTCGTCATTGATAGCAGACCTCACAGGAAGAGAAGAGACGAACAGTGGATTTCAGCTACTATTTTATTCCAGCCAGAGGAAGAAAGATTCTCCTCCCCCAGCAATACCCCAGCAAATCGCAACTCAGCCAATGAAAAACCACTATACTTCAAGCTCCCAGTTCACTCCAATGGACTTTTTATAACAGCACTCCCAGCTTCTCCCTTATATCGATAAAAGAGCATTTTCTGTACTTTGTTATGTGGGCTTGCCTATGGCTTACCGTAGCTTGCTTATCCTAGATTGCAATTTTCTGCTACTCCCCAATAAACCCCTTTTTTGTTAGTAAAATAAGTGACAGTTTTTTTTTTAAGATTAACAATGGTAACCCCAAAACAAAAACCTAGAGTAGATTCATAAAAGATAAAGAAAGGGGAAACAGACTATACCACCATGGAATCACCAGTTTACAAAGGTAGTCAGAAACAAGGGGAGGGGGGGAAATACAATGGAACTACAAAACAGCCATAAATCATTAGTAAGATGGTATTCAAAAGTCCTTACATATCGGTAATTACTCCAGATGTAAATGGATTGAAATCGCCAATCAAAAATCTGGATAGATTAAAAAAAAGCAAAGACAAAAACAAGACCCAACTACATGCTGTCTACAAGAGACTTACTTCAGATTTAAGGACATGCATCGGTTCAAAATGAAGAGATGGAAAGAGATATTCCATCAAAGTGGAAACCAAAAGAAAACAAGGGTAGCCATATCTGTATTACACAAAATAGACTTTAAACCAAAAAAGGTAACATGAGATAAAGAATGTTATTATATAATAAAGGGGTCAACTCATCAAGATCATAAGTGTATATAGACCCAACATTGGAGCACCTAAATATATTATGGAAACATTAACAAATCCTCAGGGAGAAATAGACAACAATATAATAGAGAACTTCAATACTCTACCTTCAGCAGTGGATAGATCATCCAGACAGAAAAAAAACAAAAAACAAAAAAAAACAAGAAAACATTGGACTATAGCCATATATTAAACCAAATGGACCTATAAGACATTTGTGGAACATTCCATACAACAGTAAAAGAATACATATTCTTTTCAAGGGCACAAGGAATATTCTCCAGGATAGGTTATATGTTAGGCCACAAAACAAGTCTTAGAGATTTTAAGAAGATTAAAATCATACCAAGCATGTTTTCCAACCACAATGGTATGAAAATAGAAATAAAAAATGAGAGGAAAGCTGTAATATTTACAAGCATGTGCAAACTCACAACACACTCCTGAACAACCAATGAGTCAAAGAAGAAATTTTAAAAAATCTCAAATGAGAACATGACACACCAAAAATCTATGGGAAGCTGCAAAAGCAGTTCTGAGAAGGAAGTTTAGAGTGACAAATGCATATATTAAGAAAATACAAAGATCTCAAGCAAATTAACTTTATACCTCAAGGAACTAGAAAAAGAAGAAAAACTAAGCCAAAAGTTAGCACAAGGAAAGAAGTAACAAACATCAGAGTGGAAATAAATGAAATAGAGACCAGAAAAATAATAGAAGAGGTCAACAAAACTAAGAGCTCTTTTTTTTTTCCCCAAAAGATAAAACTGATAAAACTTTAGCTAGACTAAGAAAAAAAAAAAAGATTCAAATCAATAAAATCAGATATGGGAAGGGAGACATTACAAATACTACTATAGGAATACATATCATAAGACTTATGAACACATATGCCAAAAAACTGAGTAACTTAGAAAAAAAATGGATAAATTCCTAGAAACATACAACTTACCAAGACCATCAGGAGAAATAAAAAATCTGAACAGACCAGTAAACAAGTAAAGAGAATGACTCTGTAATAAAAAACATTCCAACCAGAAAAGCCTAGCACTAGATGGGTTCACTGGTGAATTCTACCAAACATTAAAAAAATTAATTAAAGCTAATCCCTCTCAAACTCTTCCAAGAAGCTTACGAGGAGAGAATTCTTCTGAACTCATTTTATGAGGCCAGCATTGCCCTGATGCCAAAGTCCAAAACTATAGACTAATATCCCTGATGAATATAGCTGCAAAAATTCAACAAAATATTAACAAATCAAATTCAACAACACATTAAAAGGATCATACACCATGATCAAATGGAATTTATCCCAGGGATGCAAGGATTGTTCAACAAATGCAGATCGATATATGTGACACATATTAATAAATGAAAAATAAAAATCTTACAATCATCTCAGTAGATGAGAAAAGATATTTGACAGAACACAACATCCTTTCAAGATAAGAACTCTTAACAAATTGTCTACAGAAGGGATGTATCTCAACACAATAAAAGCCATGTAGGACAAGCCTATGGCTAACATACTCAATAGTGAAAGATTTAAGGTTTTTCCTATAACATTAGGAACAAGACAAGGATGCCCATTATCACCACTCTTATTCAACTTACTACTGGAAGTCCTAACTAGAACAATTAGGCAAGATAAAAAAATTAAAAATATCTATTCACAAAGGAACAAGTAAAATTGTTCTCATTTATAGGTGGCACTATCTCTTATTTTTAAAAAAACCCTAAAGTCAACCAAAAAACTGTTGGAACTATACTGAATTCAGTAAAGTTGCAGGATATAGATTTTTTTTTTTTAAAGATTTTATTTATTTGAGAGAGAGAGAATGAGAGACAGAGAGCACGAGAGGGAAGGGGATCAGAGGGAGAAGCAGACCCCCCCGCTGAGCAGGGAGCCCGATGCGGGACTCGATCCCGGGACTCCAGGATCATGACCTGAGCTGAAGGCAGTCACTTAACCAACTGAGCCACCCAGGTGCCCCCAAAGTTGCAGGATATAAAAACCAATACAGAAATCAGTTTTGCTTCTATAACAATGAAATATCTGAAAAAGAAAATTATCCCATCACAATAGCATCAAAAACTAGTATGTTAGGAATAAATTTAACCAGGGGAGCGAAAAATCTGTACAAGACTTTGATGAGAAAAATTGAAGACACAAACAGATGGAAAGATACCCCATGTTCATGAATTAGAAGAATTGTTAAAATGGTCATACTACCCAGGGCACCTGGCTGGCTCAGTTGGTAGAGCATGTGACTCTTGATCTTGGGGTCATGAGTTTGAGCCTCACATTGGGTGCGGAGATTACTTTTTAAAAATGTCCATACCATCCATTTGCAATTAGTTAATTGCAATTAATGCAATTCCTATCAATATACCAATGGCATATTTCACAGAAACAGGAAAAAAGAAAAAAACCAATCTTAAAATTTGTATGGAGCCACAGAAGTCCCCGAATAGCCAAAGCAATTTTGAGAAAGAAGAACAAAGCTAGAGGCATCACATTTCCTTATTTTAAGCTATACTACGAAGCTTTAGTAATTATGTCAGTATGATACTTGCATAAAAATAAACTAGACCAATAGAATTGAATAGAGAGCCAAGAAATAAAACCCTGCATATGTGATCCGCTAATATTTGACATAAGAGCCAAGAATGCTCAATGGGGAAAGAATAGTCTCTTCAACAAATGGTGTTGGGAAAACTGGACAACCACATGCAGAAAAAGGAAATTAGACCCTTATCTTATACCACACACCAAAATAAACCCCCAAACAGGTGAAAGTCTTAAATGTAAGACCTGGTACTATAAAACTCCAAGAAAACAGGAAAAAATTCTCTTGACATTGGTCTTGACAATGATTTATTTGAATAGGACACCAAAATCATAAGCAACAAAGGCAAAAATCCACAAGTGGGACTACATCAAATTCAAAGGCTTCTGCACAGCAAAATAAATTATTAATAAAATGAAAAGGCAACTTATGCGATAGGAGAAAATATTTGCAAACATATTGGATAAGGGGTTAATATCCAAAATAAATGAAAAAAAACTCATACAACTCAGTAACAAACCAAAAAACCCCTAAGCAATCCAATTTAAAAACAGGCAGAGTGATTGAATAGAAGAAAGACATTCAGAGTGGCAAAAAAGTACATGAAAAGATACTCAACATTACTAATCATAAGAGAAAGGCAAATCAAAACCACAATGAGATGGAATGAGCAAGTCATGGGGGTAAAAGGTAGAGCATAGGAAATAGACTCAATGGTATTTTAATAGTGTTGTATGGGGACAGAGGGCAGCTATGCTTATGGTGAGCCTAGTGTAAGGTATAGACTTGTTCAGTCAATATGTTGTACACCTGAAACTAATGTAACATTCTACATCAACTGTACTTCAATGAAAATAAAGACCAACTGAAAACAAAACAAGACCACAATGAGTCATCATGTCACACCTGGTAGAATGGCTAACATCAGGAAGACAAGAGATAACAAGTGTTGGCAAGGATGTGGAGATAAGGGAACGCTTGTGCACTGTTGATGGGAATGAAAATTGGCATAGCCGCTATGGGCAACAGTATTCAGTTTCCTCAAAAAAAAGGTTCTATTTAAAAATAGAACTACTAGGGCTGCTGGGTGGCTCAGTTGGTTAAGCGTCCAACTCTTGACTTCGGCTCAGGTCTTGATCTCAGGGTCATGAGTTCAAGCCCCACGTTGGGCTCTATGCTGGGCGTGGAGGCTACTTTAAAAAAGAAAGAAAAATATGGGTGCCTGGGTGGCTCAGTCGGTTGGGTGTCTGCCTTGGGTTTGGGTCATGATCCCAGGGTCCCACATCGGGCTCCCTGCTCTGTGGGGAGCCTGCTTCTCCCTCTACCTCTGCCTCTCTTTCAATCTGTGTCTCTCATGAATAAATAAATAAAATCGTAAAAAAAATAAAAAGAAAGAAATATAGAACTACCATGTGATTCACCAATCCTGCTTCTAGGTATATATCCAAAGGAATAAAAGCAGGATGTCAAAAAGATATCTGGGAGCACCTGGGTGGCTCAGTCGTTAAGCGTCTGCCTTCGGCTCAGGTCATGATCCCAGGGTCCTGGGATCGAGCCCCACGTCGGGCTCCCTGCTCCGCGGGAAGCCTGCTTCTCCCTCTCCCACTCCCCCTGCTTGTATTCCTGCTCTCGCTGTCTCTCTCTCTGTCAAATAAATAAATAAAATCTTAAAAAAAAAAAAAAAAGATATCTGCACTCCCATGCTTATTGCAGCATTATTCACAATAGCCAAGATATGGAAACAACCTAAGTTCTGTCAATAGATAAGTGGATAAATTAGATGTCACTCACACACACACACACACACACACATATTCCTTAGCCATTAGAAAGAAGGAAATTCTGGGGCGCCTGGGTGGCTCAGTTGGTTAAGCGACTGCCTTCGGCTCAGGTCATGATCCTGGAGTCCCGGGATCGAGTCCCGCATCGGGCTCCCTGCTCGGCAGGGAGTCTGCTTCTCCCTCTGACCCTCCTCCCTCTCATGCTCTCTGTCTCTCATTCTCTCTGTCTCAAATAAATAAATAAAATCTTAAAAAAAAAAAAAAAAAAAGAAAGAAGGAAATTCTGCCAGTTGGACAACATGGATGACCTTGAGAGCATTATGCTTACTGAGGTACGTTAGACAAAGACAAATACTATAGGATATCACTTATATGTGGAATCTAAAAACAAAAAAACTCCTAGAAACAGAATAGAATGGTGGTTACCAGGGGCTGGGGGGAATTGGGGAGATGTTATTAAAGGGCACAAACCTGCAACCAGAAGATGAATAAGTTCTGAAGACCTAACACACAGCATAGCGATTATATTCACCAATACTGTATTATATACTTCAACACTGCTAAGAGACTAGATCTTAATTGTTCTCACCACAAAAAAGAAATGATAAGTAATCATATTGCAATCTATGAATCTATCAAATCAACACCTACACCCTAAGCTTGTGCAATATTATATGTAAATTAGATATCAATTTAAAAATTTTAGAAACAACAACAAAAGAAAAGTAAAGGAGAACTGGAAACAGTTGAGAAAGTCCCTTCCTCTCAGGAAAAGCCACATCCAGCAAGGTCGGAGAAAAGATTTTGGCAAATGATGGCCGAGACCCGACTGCAGCTGTGGCACTTAAACTTGGCTGCACGTATCCGTTTCTGTTGCTGTAAAGGTTACCGCAGACACGGTGACCTAGAATAACAAGTTTATTACCTTACCGTTCTGGGGGGTCAGAAGTTAGAAATGGGACTCACTGAGCTAAAATCCAAGTGTCAACAAGGCCACTCTCCTTCCGGAGGCGCTATAAAGAATCCATTTTCTTGCTTTTTCCAGCTTCTCAAGGCTGACTCATTCCCCGGCTCGTGGCGCCTTCCTCCGTATTCTAAAGCATCCATGGCTGGTGGAGCCTCACATCATGTTGCTCTGACATCTTCCTTCTGCCTCTCTCTTCCACATTTAAAGGGCTTTGTGACGACATTGGGCCCACCTGGATAATCCAAGCTAGTCTACCTATTTTAAGGTCAGTTGATTAGCACCCTTAATTCCACCTGCTACCTTGATTCCCTTCTGCTGTGTAATACGCATGCAGAAAATAGGTCACAGGTTCCAGGGATTAGGATGTGGACTTCTTTGGGAGGCCATTATTCTGCCTACCACAGCTGGGGAACTTCAAAAGGTACCGATGCCTGGACTCACCCCCAGAGATTCTGATGTCATTGACCTAGAATGTGCCATGGGCATCCTGATGTTTTTAAGGCTCCCCAGGCAATTCTAATGAGCAGCCACTAAAAACCACTGCTCTAAAGAAATAGAATATAGACTAGAATATATAGATACATAATAGATAATATAATATATAGATATATAATAGATAATATAATATAATATATAATATAATATATAGATATATAATAGATAATATAATATAATATATATAATATATTCTATTATTATATGTATATTCTACATATATATATCATGCACTGCTCTGCTTTCATTATTTACATATCATTTAGCCTTTCTAACAGTGTATTTATATGTAACAACTGTTAAAGTAACTAGATTAGGTCCAAGATGGAATAGGTCATGCTAAGCCCAATGTCAGCAGGTCGAAATTTAACTAACTTTCTATGCTTAGCTCACCCAGGAAAGGAAGGCATTGGAAAACTAAGCTGTGCTTGCCTGCTCCACACAAGTTACCTGACCCAAGACTTCCCTTTGCTCCATATAAGGGATAACCCTGCTTTAACCAGCCAGCAAATGCCCAGTATAACTTCCTTGTTTCTGCTCACTTTGGTCCATAAAAATCTCTCACCTGGTACAGCTCTCTGGAACTCCTTCCTATCTGTTAGATTGGATGCTGCCTGATTTATGAATTGCTGAATAAAGCCAATTAGATCTTTGCAAAACTTATGATCGTTACATTCTTTTTTTTTTTTTAACTACAACTAACATTTATATATCAGCATTGTGGTAAGTTAACTGTGCTAACATTGTGCTGACATTTTACAAATATTTTCTATCGAAGAATTCCCTCAACAACTCTATGAAATAGGAAGAGACTCAGAAATTTGCCCAAGATCATATGGCGGTAAGCCATTGAGAAAAGATCCTGTTCTTTGCTTCTTGATAGTAGAGCTACAAGAATATTTAGAGTTTAGACTTAGAAACAAAAAGGTGTTAATTAGATATTTAATGTCTAAATTCTAGAAGGAATATAAACTATGATGATTGCTAGAAGCTATAGATTTGGCCTGAGGAGTTCTGATACAGGGAGTCAGTGTTTAGAGTAGTAGAAATAAGCTCATAACCAGGAACTTTAAAAAGGTATTTAGCATGTATGGGACAGGGTACACTTCATGATTTATAACCCAGTACTGAGGTTAACTAATTTTTTTGTGTGCATTTAAAATAAAACTATATATACATAGTTTTTAAACAGAACATCCCTGATTTTTGCTAGAGATCCATGTCATAAAGTCAGCCAAACTTAGCATAATTTCCCAGTCAAGCACCACTCATCAGCTTTTGACAGTTTTCCTGTAAGGAATTAGGAAGATTCTCTAGGCCTTACTGGGAAGCCCCAACCCCTTCTAAGTAATTTCTAAACACTTCCATGACCACATTTGTGGCTTACTACAATCTTTATTTAACACTTTGGCACCTAGGCTTCCCTGGATCTCCATCTCTGAAAGTAGAAGGGGAATGAGTGACCACACAAATACCACCAATGGGAATTGTGCTGTGTGGTCATGGATCATCTCTGGAGGGCACATGGAGATGCGGGCTGAGCAAGGTGGCCAGTTAACCGGACCTCACAACCTTATACTGACAGTGGGGCACCTGGACTTCCATCCCCACCTAGTGGTAATAACATGGCATCTCTCCCTTCACCTTTTGGAGCAATGTCAGAGGAAGCCAGTTAAAACAGGTTTAAATAAGAATCAGAGTTTCATACATAGTACCTCAAATGTCCAGGTTTCAGTTGAAAATCACTCATGATTCCAAGAACCAGTAATATCTCCAACTGGATGCAAAAAGACAATCAATAGATGACAATATACAGATGACAGAGATGTTAGACTTATCTGACAAAGATTTCTAAATGTTTCACCAATTACAAACACATCTAAAACAAATGGAAAGAGTCTGGGGCACCTGGGTAGCTCAGTCGGTTAAGCACCTGACTCTTGATCTCAGCTCAGGTCTTGATCTCAGTGTTGTGAATTCAAGTCCCATGTCGGGCTCCATGCTTGGCATGGAACCTACTTAAAAAAAAAAATGAAAAAGAGTCTCAGCAAAAGAAAAAAAAGAAAAAGAAGAACCAAAGAGAATTAAACAATATAATTACACTCATTTCCACAAGTCTAGTGGATCCCATAATAAATTATTAATTTGGGGATCATAAGACATAACAGCCAATTGGCATGTCTCATCCTAAATTAAAGTTAATTCAGAGCCAGTGAGATAGGAAGCCCTAGCCAGCCTTGAACAGGTTCCTTCTGACATAGATATCAGGTAGTTATATTTCAAAGAACTATCTATGAATTATAGGATTTCCTTATTTCTTTTGATTAGTCAAGTGGCCACTATTAAAGAGACCCTAGATGGCTTGGAATTATTGGCTGCTAATGAGCTCCTGAGACTCAGGCCTTTGCTTTCCAAGGCAACAAATCCTACTACTAAGATAAGCCTCCATTTCAGAATTTCCAGAGTCATCCTTGACCTGGTATTAATGATGCCATGATCGGGGCTTCCCCCATCATCTGATTTTGGGTAATAACCACAGGAGCTTCATGCTCTTCTACAGAAGCTATAAAGAGCATCCAATCTCCTCCATTCCTGAATGCAAATCCCCAAGGTATGGGACACACAGCTCCATTTCCTGACCTGGGGCAATGGCAATCTCTCCAGCCTTGTTAGAGATTATCTATACCTGGGATCCCAGTCACCACCTGAGGACAATCACCTCTATATCATGGCTGGCCATTTTGCCCACATAAAAAGCAACCTTTTGTGGCCTTAACTGATGCTGGTTCCCAAATCATGGTACTCCTCAGAGATCCCACTAAATTTAAGAGAGGAACCCTATGTTCTCTGGGGAGTTACAGGAAAAAAAAAGATCGAAGGCAAACAAGTCTACCTTAATCAATCATTGACTCCTTGCTAATGTGGTAACCTGGATAAGTCATTTAATTACTGAGTTTCATAGTTTGCTCATCTGTAAAATATGGGTAATGGTTACACCTGTACGTGTGAAAGTACTTTATACCCTGGGAAGTAATCCACAACTGTGAGGTATGACTGAGTGATCCCTTGGGCATTTTCCCATATTTGGGATATTTTAAACAAATTGTATGAGTCATAGCATCTAAGAGTTTTATTGGTTCCTGGATAAGTCAGTTTTATTTGTCTCACTCTTCCATGCCCGTGGACAATAAAGAATTCACTTAGCATTACCTCATCATTTTGTTGCTGGCTTGCTGATGGATTCTATGGAGTTTTATGATCAGCATATGAAAGGTTTAATATGGCTTCAGGAGGAGCCATCAATTTAGCCCCTTTGCACAAAAGAAATTAGAAAAATGCACATTAACCATCTGGAAGTGAGCTTCTTGAGGGCAGAGGCTGTCTTATTTTTATTTCTGGCATGTAGCCCAGTGGCTGGCCCATTGTGGGCACTAAGTAAACATTTACTTAATCAGTGGACAGAAACATTTTGGAAGGAATAAGGTTGTTACTTGCTTCCTGGAATTGCCTATCTCCAAAGCTAGTCTAGGCATTTATTTTTTGCCTTGATTTTGTGTTGTATTTTGTTGTTATTGTTACATGGGGTCAATATTTTATTTCACACTTATTAGAGAAAAGGCATCATATAAATGTAAACTGGAAATATACAAAAACCTTGTACCAGGTTCATAATTCAAATACCCATTCTTTTTCTTCATAAACCAGAAGAAACTAAAAACACATTAAAGAGCTAGCCTTCATTCATAGATGATCTCCCCAATGCTTTCAGGCTCATGTCACAATTGAAAAGTATTTCTATTGGAGATTTTATTAGTTGTAAGGGGAAAGCCAATAAAAGATGTGTCTAAATTTACATGTCTAAATTTATATAATTTATATAATTACCCACACATTTATAAATTGGTATTAAATCATTGTTCTCAACACACAAGGGAATTTCAAAATTTAGGGATGTGCCAAGCCAAAGATAAAAAGTAGGAATGCAAAATAGAGGATTTTTTTTTCCCCAGAGAAAGACAAACATGGTAGAATCTCTCAATGAACTGGGGTTTGACTATTAAGAACAAGTCAACTCTCTCTGAACCCCAGATCTGGCAGGAGGTTTCTCATGAGCAAGAGTGGGACTTCTCCTCCAGCAATCCCACACAAGAATAACAGCAAGATTTTCAATGGTCTTTGCAGCAACCAGCGGTGTATTTAGACATGGCACCTTTTTCCATCTGATGGTTTTAGGTAGTCACACTTTTCTTACACTGAAATTTCAATCATTGCTTTCCTTCATTGACTTTTTTAAAATTTATTTTTTAAAAGATTTTTTAAAAAAAGATTTTATTTATTTATTTGAGAGAGAGAGCAAGAGCACAAGCAGGGGGGAGGGGCAGAAGGAGGGGGGAGGGCGCCTGGGTGGCTCAGATGGTTAAGCGTCTGCCTTTGGCTCAGGTCATGATCCCAGGGTCCTGGGATCGAGTCCCGCATCGGGCTCCCTGCTCCTTGGGAGCCTGCTTCTCTCTCTCTCTCTCTCTCTGTCTCTCATGAATAAATAAATAAAATCTTTAAAAAAAAAAAAAAAAAAGAAGGAGAGGGGGAAGTAGACTCCCTGCTGATCAGGGAGCCCCACATGCGCTTGATCCCAGGATCCCGAGATCATGACCTGAGCCGAAGGCAGATGCTTAATTGACTGAGCCACCCAGGTGCCCCCCTTCATTGACTTTAATGAAAACTGGAAGATGTGGTCTTTTGCAATGATAATGCTTGGTGTGACATATAGACTTTTGTCTCTAAGGATGGCATCATACAGTGTGAAAAGAAAGAAAAAAAATCCATAAATTCTGTGTTCAATGTATGAAAAGAAATTGCATAGATTTTATTGTTCCTGATGTTTCAGCTAATATATGGTGAAGAGCAATGGTAAGATTTATATGATCCTAGGGTCTCTTCAAATGAATATAAATGTTCTATAGGTATACATCAGATTAGATCAGTTTTGTGCTTTGCTCTCATTAAAATACTACGAAGATGTTTCCAGGATATGGAAACAGAAAAGCCGTCTTGAGCCTGCCTACCAAGTGAGTATATGCCATATCGTATGTACTGGATACATGCTGTGAGACTGTACCCCAAACCTGTGTCTAGGACCAGCCTCAGGGGAGGGCAAGAAGAGCTGCCCATTTTTCCCTAGGAAACATTAGCAGAACACACCACAGCATCTGCGTCATCCAGCTACTTCTTATAAGAGGCCACCAGGAGCATTCCTGGACTTGAACACATACAATAGCATAAAACTGAAAGAACTGGCACAGCTGAAGCTCCCACTGAATGAAGTCAACAGCATTTCTCAAGGGGGTACTGAATGCCAGTATCAATACCCTAGGACTGAGATAACTCAAAAAATACCACCCCAAATTTCCATACACTCCTACTTAAAAACAATTTAGCTCATTACAGTGGGCTAAGCAGGAGGAAGGTTTTGGTTCATTTGTGTTGTTTTATAGGTTTTTTTCTTGCTTCACCAAAAGAAACCCAAGTATGCAAGAAGGTCTATGATTTCCACAATAAAATATAGCAAGTCAGTGGTGTCCAAAGCCAGCACTAATGGCCCTTTCTCAGTTCCTTCTGCTTGGCATCTTTTTTCCTGGCATCTGTGGCCAAAACTGCCCATGGCCTAGTAAAGCTGTCAAAAATGACTGAGGCATAATGATATCTTGGCCCCTCCTTTATCTGGGAAGAGGACGCTGCTGACAGCATTGCTGGCAGCCAATCTCCTTGTGAGCATGACTTGTTTAATTGCCACCTCGAAAAGTTCCACAGGACTTAGTTGAAGATTCCAGTAAGTAATTTGGAAGTTCTTAGATGAAAAAGGGTTTACAAATACAAATTTATATCAGTCTTTCTCCCTTTTCCCTCCTCCTTTTCTTTAGTGGGTTGCTATGTCCAGATGTTTGTCCCTAGCTTAAAATGAATTGGTAGTGTTGAGTGGAGCTAGAAAGGAGAAGGTCTAAAGAATGCTAAAAATAGGGGCACCTGGGTGGCTCAGTTGGTTAGGCGACTGCCTTCGGCTCAGGTCATGATCCTGGAGTCCTGGGATCGAGTCCCGCGTCGGGTTCCCTGCTCAGCGGAGAGTCTGCTTCTCCCTCTGACCCTCCCCTCTCTCATGCTCTCTCTCTCTCTCATTCTCTCTCTCAAATAAATAAATAAATAAAATCTTAAAGAATGCTAAAAATACCATTGTCATTTATAAACATTATCTCATTTAATCCTTAAAACCTCCCTGTGAGGTTACCACCGTTTTAACAGCCAAGGAAACAGGCTCAAATAGATCAACTTGCCAAAGGTCACCCAGAGCCCTGGGATCTCAAAGTCCTTGATCTCAGTCACTCTGCTTTCATTTCCCAGCAAAAACCAACCAGCTGCTAGCATGAACTCAGGACACTACTCTTCAAGGCGACTGCTCCATTTCTTACTCCCTTGATGCATTTTCAAATTCTTCCTCTGCTGGGTCCCTCCTGTTAGTTTTCAGAGATGTCTTCATAGTCCCTGTTGTACAAGTAAATAATAAATACTCCCCTTTGCCTCTACATCTCAGTCCAGTTAGCACCTCATATCACTTTTCTGAGAAAGATGCTAAAGTGTTTCCCTCTCTCCTCTAGATTTGAATGAGAAAATATGAACCCTGGGAACTGTTGGAAGCCATCTTGGGTGGTGAGTAGGGGAATGGAAAGGGTTAGGATGAGGTTGACACTGAAGAAAGCAGAGTGGAGTACTGAATATTTGCCTAAAGAAAATGAAAACACTAATTTGTAAAGATAAATGCATCCATATGTTTATTGTAGCATTATTTGCCATAGCCAAGACATGAAAGCAACCTAAGTGTTCATCAATAAATGAATGGATAAAGAAGATGTGATGTGTGTATTTGTGTGTGTACACACACACAATGGAATATTACTCAGCCATAAAAAAGAATGAGATCTTGTGCATCTGTGACAACATGGGTGGACTAGAGGATATTATGTTAAGTGAAATATGTCAGACAGAGAAAGACAAATACCATATGATTTCACCTATATGTGGAATCTAAAAAACAAAACAAATGAACAAACAAAAAAGCAGAAACAGACCCACAAATACAGAGAACAAATTGGTGGTTGTCAGAAGGGAGGGGTGTGGAGGGATGGGCAAAATGGGTGAAGAGTGTGGGAGGTACAGGCTTCCAGTTGTGGAATGAGTGAGTCACAGGGATGAAAGCATAGCATAGGGAATATAGTCAATGGTATTGTAATAGTGTTGTGTGGTGACAGGTGGTAGCTACACTTGTGGTGAGCACAGCATAATGTGCAGAGAATCACTATGTTGTACACTTGAAATGATTGTAACACTGTATGTCAACTCTATTCCAATTTAAAAAAAAAGAAGAAGAAAGAAAGAAAGAGAAAGGAAGAAAGAAAAGAAAGAAAGAAAGCAGAACGAAGGGACAAAAAAATTCCAGGTGCACAATGACATTGTTGAACTCTTGAATCAAACCATCTCTGAAACTTAGCCTACCTCTGAGCATCCTGGTATGTAAGTTAACAAATATTTATTGAGTCAAATTTTCAGTTGTTTACAACAGAATGCATCCTGGTACACCTGTATCAAGATTACTCTTGTCTGGTATTGAGTGACTTCCATGTAGCTAAATGCAATAATCTCTTTTGTCTCATCTTCTCAACAGCATTTGACAAAGATACCACTAACTCCTTGGCTTCCGTGATATCATACCGTTAAAGAACAAAAAGTCAACTGAGTAAATTTAAAGATCTAATTGGCTTTATTCAACAATTCATGAAGCTGGCAGAATTCTCTCTGACAAATAGAAGGGTGCTCTGAGGAGTTGCATAAAATGGAAGGCTTTTATAGGCAGAAAGGGGTGAGACAAGGAAATAATTAGCAAAAGAAAAAAAAAAATAGACCAGGTTACCTTCCCTGAGGGAAAAGAGCAGGGGGTCTTATCATGCAGATGACCCCATTAATGCAGATCAGGGAAATTCCAGACTGGTTGGTTTAAAATTCTACTCCTGGAGAGGCTGAAACTGCAATTAGGTTAGGTATTAAGTCTTGATGAGGCTTAACATAAGCGACTCCATTTTGGACCTGTTGTTTCTTTTTAACAATACTCTACTGGTTCTCCCCTCCTCTATGGTCTCTCCTATTGGGGCTCCTTTGCCAGCTGTTTTTCCTCTACTCAATCCCTAAATATTGGGGTTCCTCAGGGACATACTTCAATTCTCACTTAACACTTTCTTCCTAAGCAATGCCTTCTATTTCCCTGCCTTCCTCTGTATGGCAATGACTCCCAAATTTATAGTCATCAATCCAGGCCTCACTCTGGTCTCCAAATGCCACTGTGACATCTTTACTTGGATGTCTCACAGGCACCTGAAACCTAACTCATTATATTAGAATATAAGCTTTATGAGGGCAGGGGCCATAGCTGTGCTGTTCACCACTGTGTGGCCCATTCCCAGCATCATGCCTGACCACAGAACAAACTCTTTATACGATTTTTGAATGAATGAATGAATGAGAGATGAATAAGTGGGTAAATTAAATAATAGTACCATTTAGTTGCAGATATTATTATCCTAACTCTAACTACTTTAAATAAAAGAGGAATTTAATATAATTCAATTGAGGTATCACAACTGAACTTGAGAACAGGAATGTGGTTGGACCTCAAGGTCATTTGGAACTTTGGTTTAGGATGTTGTCAGGACTCTCTTCAATTATTCCTTATTCATTCCTCCTGTGCAGCTACTTCATTTTTCACTCTAGGTGCTTTTTTTGTTTTAGTTCCTCCGACCAAATGGAGATCCTAGACCAGGGCTTGGCAAGCTTTTTCTTAAAGGCTCAGGTAGACTTGTGAGCCATGTGGTCTCTGTCACAAATACTCACCTCTATCCATTGTAGCACAAAAACAGTCATAGACAATATGTAAATGAATGTCCATGGCTGTATTCTAATAAAATTTTATTTATAAAACAAGCAGTGGCCCTTGGGCTGCAGTTTACCCACCCCTGTTCTAAACTACTAACAGATATCAAATCTACATGTCCTTGGTTTCAGCAATTTGGAGAGAAATTATCACATCTCTCTCTTGGTTCCATGTTGCCTCCTGGTCCAGTTCAGGTTATTTTCCCATCCCTGGTCCAAGAGACTATGGCTAAGAGGCAGGGTCAAGTTACAAATGGCTACTCTCATGGTCCTCACCTATGTTATAGGAGAATTGAAGAAGGGGCCGTTCCTGAGAAAAATCATGTTGCAAAATTCCAATGTTTAAAACTCAATTCTTAGTCTTCTTTCACAAAGCTGTTCCATCTCTAACATTCCAGACTCAGCACCATTCTGCTAGTTGTGCATGCCCTCTCTCTTTCCCTCATCCTCTTCATCTAGTACTTTCTCTTACACACATCCTAGTGCAACCACCATTTCTCATGTGGTCTTCTGCAATATCTCTCAACTCTTGTTCACCTCTAATCTAATTGGCAGCCAGAGGATACTTTTAAAACATAAATCTGCTATTTTTCTGCAGTGTCCAGGAGGGTTTATAGACAATGCTCCCTCAGACCACTAGGATTCGTAGGGTTGGAAGACCCAGGTACAGTGGAGAGGAGTTGGAAGTCATCATAGAATTGGCAGGGTCCATGAGAAGCCATTTCTCAGAGACATGAATAGCAGCCAAAGACAGTAGCTCCACTCAGGACTGAAGGAGACTGAAGAAACAGGAGTCTGGGAAACACCTGCCTAAAAGAGATGGCCCAGAATTTATGAGCTGAATGCTACCTTAGGCAGCATCCAGGGGAAGAGAGAAGCTGGGTTCTTAACTCAGTCCCTCCATTCCCAAGCAAGGTACTTTCCTCATCTGTCAACTCAGATATTTAAGTAAGGAGTAAAAGAGATGACATTTGCAACAGATTCTGAGATGTATAGAGGCCACTTTTAGGCAGCAGACTTGAGCAATGGAAACCTGATCAAGGCAAAAGGGCCCACAGCAACAGAACTGATACAAACAGGCTCATTGAGCAACCCACCTTGAAATAACCAGAGGCCCTAACTGGCCAATTATAACCAAACACAGTTCCTAAGATTACCAAAAAAGGAAAATTCCATATGCCCCCATACCCCCTCACCCTGTCCTATGATTGTGGCCCCTCATCACCTCCTCCTGGCAGACAGTCTCTCCTTTGCTATCCTGCTCACTGCTCCCTTGCAGTGTATTCAATAAACTTCTATCTCCTTTGTTCTTTCTTGGGTGAATTCTTTCACCACTCATGCTGCCAGGACCCCATCCAATCAGGACACTCCATAATATGCTCAATAAATGCTTTCAACCTATATGCAACAGAATCTTGTAATATTTATTATTTTACTGGGGTATTAGAAAATGCCAAGAGGTACCAAGAGGAGAGAAGGATGGGGAAAAGGATATTGTTTAGGAGACATTCTGAGAAGGAATAATATGGTTGGGAGCAGACACTTTCTGAAACTTTGGAGAGATAGATGGGCAAAGAGGATTTTTAGGAAGTTGGGTGATGTACAGAATGATTTTCCTTTTGGTACCTCTCAATGTAATTTCCTGTAAAGCTATCTATTTGTTCTCAGGGCTTTTGTCAATTGATTTGTGCTCCTTTGGAGGGATACTACGCAGAACCCAGCCTTAATGTAAGAGTAAGAAAGCTAAATTCATTTAAGGCACAAACCCAAACTGAGAAGATCCTGTGTCTGTGAAGAAAGGCTGGGGTGGGAGTGAGGTGAGGGAGTATATTATTGTGATTTGTAATAAGAAATATATATTTGCAGGATGCCCGGGTGTCTCAGTCGGTTAAGCAGCTGCCTTTGGCTCAGGTCATGATCCCAGGGTCTTGGGATTGAGTCCCGCATTGGGCTCCTTGCTCAGAGGGGAGCCTGCTGCTCCCCCTCCTTGTGCTCTCTCAAATAAATAAATAAAATCCTAAAATATATATATATATATATATATATATATATATATTTGGGTTCCAACAACATACATTTATTTTTGTCACATTTTGGAGGGTCTAAGATCAATGTGTTGGCTGGTTGGGATTCTCTTGAGCCCTTGCTTCCTGGCTTACAGATGGCTATCCTCTTGCTGTGTCCTCAAATGGCCTTTTCTCTGCGTGCATGCATCTTGGTATCTCTTCCAATTCTTATAAAGACACCACTGGATTACTAAAACAACCACAACAAATATGTATTTGGTCTTCATCCCTATTCCTGGTACACAGCTCCTAAAATCCTTGGAATTTCCTAAGGGATAAGAACAATAAAGATGCCTTTTATTATGTTAATGAGGTGGATTTTGGAAAGCTCCAGAGGATGGGGCCTGGGTTGAGGGGTAGGAGACACTAATTTGTGATTAAAGGGTTGGAATTTTCAGTCCCCCCACCAACCCACTCAACCTCTGGGTAGGGGAGAGGGGCTGGAGATTGAGTTCAAGCTCCATGACCAGTGATTTAATCAGTCATGGCTAAGTAATGCCTCCATAAGAAAAACCCAAGAGGAGAGGGTTGGTGAACATGGAGATTCAGGGACAGTAGTGTGTCTGGAGAGAGCACAGAAGGTCCATACCTGTCCCCATACCTTGCCCTACAAATCCCCTCCATCTGGCTGTTCCTGAGTTATATCCTTTTACAACAAACCAGTAACCTAGTCACTATAAAAAGTTTCTCTGAGGGGCGCCTGGGTGGCTCAGTTGTTAAGCGTCTGCCTTCAGTTCCGGTCATGATCCCAGGGTCCTGGGATCGAGCCCTGCGTCATGCTTCCTGCTCGGTGGGAGGCCTCCTTCTCCCTCTCCTGCTCCCTCGGCTTGTGTTCCCTCTCTCACTGTGCCTCTCTCTGTCAAATAAATAAAATCTTTTAAAAAAAGAAAAAAAGTTTCTCTGAGTTCTGTGAGCCACTAGCAAATTAATTGACCCCAAGGAGAGGTCTTCAGCACCTCAGATTTATAGCCTGTCGGTCAGAAGCACAGGTAACAACCTGGTCTTGTGATTGGTGTCTGACGTGGGATGGGGGCAGTCTCGTAGGACTGAGCCGTGAACCTGCGATCTGATGTTGTCTCCAGGTAGACAGTGTCAGAATTGAGTTGAATTGTAGGACACCCAGCTGGTGTCACAGAATTGCCTGGTATGGGAAAGAAAAAAAAAAACAGGTCAGAATTGGCATCAGAATTGTAAGGGCTCTCTCTGCTCGCCTGGCTCTGGGAGCAGGACAGGGAATATCTTGACCTGTTTCTGTTTAGTCTCACTTAAGTATAAGTGCAGCAAGCTTTTTTCGATACCCCCACCACCTCCCCTACTGATGTACACCAGGTTTTTGGAAGGAAGTGTCCATATGCAGACTGGCTGAGGACTGAATAAGCCTGAGGCTTAGATAGGCATCATTTCTGCGGAGCTGTTGCTTGGCAACATACTGGCCGCCCACCAGCGAGAACCTTCTAGGACATGAACATGGGCACTGGGTTAGATCAGCCCTGGTGACATGGTGCTTTTGCAGATGGTGTCAGGGTGTTCCCACATTTCCTCGCACTGTAATACATTTTAGTTGTTGGTGTGTGCTAGACAAAATAAAGAGAGAGGGTTCCAGTTTTGGGTAGGGATATGGTTTTTAATGGGGCACATTATTGTTCTGCTTTTTATTCCAACTCTGCCAACAACAGAGAGGAAACCCTAATTCTCATATCCTCCTCCCCAAATTTAAAGGTCAGGAACTCCCTGGGTGTCCAGGTCTGGATCCTTGATGACAGTGCCCTGGTCCTTACTTCATCATCTCAGCTATTGATAGAGAGCAACAAAATCCTAATTCCCAAAGTCTAAGCCGCAAACAACCGGTCAGTGATCTCCCGCATCATAAGTATCTTTTAATTCATTTGTTTATTCTTGCCAGAAACATTTATTGAATATCTCCTATGTGCCATTTACGGAATATAGGAAAAAAGACCAAGTCTTTGCTCTCATGTTGTTTTCAGGCTGACCAGACACCACCCCCCCACCAAAAAAAAAAAAAAAAAAAAGTGTCACAGGTACAGTGATAGAAATATCCACAGGGCTGCATGGGACATGAGCAAAGCAAGCTTACCCCAGGACCTGGCGCTGGGGACCCAATCTGAATCTTGGTGGGTGAGGTTGTAGGAATTCTGCATGCCTTGACTGATTCAACAGATATTTACTGAACACCCATAATGTGCCAGGCTCTGATCTGGGCTCTGAGGTCTCAGTCATAATGAAGCAGCCAAGGTCAGTGATCAGGGCTTACATTCTAGTTATGGCAGGGTGGCGGCAGGGGGAGAAGGCAGAGGACGCAGAGGAGATTATAAACAAATTAGCTATGAGCAAGCCATTTATTCCACGGTTTTTTTTTTTAAGGTTTTATTTATTTATTTGAGAGACAGAGAGAATGAGAGACAGAGAGCATGAGAGGAAGGAGGGTCAGAGGGAGAAGCAGACTCCCTGCCTAGCAGGGAGCCTGATGCGGGACTCGACCCCGGGACTCCAGGATCACGACCTGAGCCGAAGGCAGTTGCTTAACCAACTGAGCCACCCAGGCGCCCTATTCCACGGGTTTTATTGAGTATCTCCTATGTGTCAGGCAGGGTGTTAGGTGGTGGGGTTATAAAGACAAATGAGACACAGTCCCTGTCCCTAAGGGCATTTCAGGCACGGGTAAGAGCCTGTAGGAAGAAGGCATAGAGCAAACGTTGGGGCTGTGTTGGGGGAAAATCAAGTCATTCAGTAGAAATGGGGCAAAGGGTGTGGTTGGTGATAGAAAGGGTTCCCTCTTGTAGTTATGAAACTCATCCCTTGGGCAATCTAAGGCAAAGAGTCCTTCCTGGAAACTTCATAAAAAACCTCTCAAAGTATTTATTGAGGTAGACATTTAGGAACAAACTGTATGTACTAGACGTATATAAAAGAGCATTATTCAGCCTGTCTAAGGTGTGGTTATGCTTGCCTGAAATACAGATCAAGAATGCATTTTTTGACATTCCAAATTCAATTTTTTCCTCCCTCCCTCCCTTCCTTCCTTCCTTCTTTTCTTAACTGCCTTTATTCCTAGAAACTGGTGCAAATAAAAGCAAATATTGGGGGGTGCCTGGGTGGCTCAGTTGTTGAGCGTCTGCCTTCGGCTCAGGTCATGATCCCAGGGTCCTGGGATTGAGCCCCACATCAGGCTCCAGCCCCACATTGGGCTTCCTGCTCTGCGGGAAGCCTGCTTCTCCCTCTCCCACTCCCCCTGCTTGTGTTCCTTTTCTTGCTGTGTCTCTCTCAAATAAATAAATAAAACCTTTGAAAAAAAAAAAGCAAATATTGGATTGAAATCATCAACATGAATCTACAAACTATGATCTGCCTTCCAAGGAAGGTCTGGTAGGGAACTATTTGGTTAATGTTTGCAAAATGCCAGGACATTCTTGAATAAAGCCCTGTATAAGTTCAAAGTATTTGTAATTATTGTGATTATTTCTATAACTTGTAAGACTTAGCCATAAATCTTTTCATAAGAGGATGGAGTCAACACTTTTAAAAAGAGGAGGCAGGACAGGGACTCTATATAAAGCATTTCGGACTGACTGCCTCTAAGGATAAGAAGAAACAGAAGACAGGTGAGTCTAAGATGGACTGGTGGAACTTACATTCAGGCTTATTGAGAATGAAAGATCCAGTCTGTGGTGATCGATTGGTAATGACTGTGTCTTTGCTGCTAAGTAAACAAGACAATTTGCAGTAGGATAAAACTTAAGGACCTCGCAAGGAAAGCCCAAGTTATAAAAGATTATGTAGATGATGGGATGAATTTTTTCCACTGTTCATTATAATACTTATAAAAACCTAAATTTCTGTTAATGCAAGTATATAGTTAATTTTGGATTTGTGAGCATGTGCAAAAGAATAGAAATACATGTGCCTTTAATGGAAACTGTAATAGGCTGAAGGGGATGTCTTTGCTGTGAATTCAAAACCAAAGGATGGAGGTGTTGGCATTTTCCCAGATAGCAATCTCTCCCCCACCTTCACCCTCCTGCCAATGGTACATTAACCCCACATACCTTGTGTGATGACTCTATAACAGAACCCTATTTTTCTCTGGAAGCTCTGAAAGGACAAAGGCCAACATGTCTAACAGCTGAAGCCTGGCAGAGTAAAAGGATAGACAAGCTTCAAGAGTCTTGGATAGAACAGAGAGGCCATGGTCTCTTTGATTTGATCTTTGTTCAGAAAGGGATATTCCTGGGACAGGTCCTAGCACTAGGAGAGGAGACTTCCTGGATTTCTCAACTCTGGGAATCCCAGATGGGCAAAGTGAGGAAAACAGACACAGAGGCCTTATGGAGAGAAGAAAAGGATTCGCCCACCGAGAGTGAAGAGAAGCCATCACACCTCCAAGCTCTTTGGGGCTGGTAATCTGCCCCCAATCCAAATTCAAGAAACGTATATTTTCACAGTCGAGGTAACTCTGCCAAAGAGTGAGTTCAGAAGGAGCCTTACATTTTACTCTAAAAAGTTAGACTTTTCTCAAGAAAATGTGATCATAGTGGCAGAAACATTTGATATTTGTGACTGTCCCTGCTACCATTTTAATTTAGGACCTGTTGGTGCAGAGCCATCTGCAGGGCAATGGGCTGGGGTGTTGCTGTGTGTGAGGAGGGAGGGTAAAAACAGGGCAGCAAGAGGGCGGACTAAGACGAGATGCTGCTGGAAAGGCCTATCAGCCTACAAGGAGCAAGCAGATGGAGAGACCAGTTAGCAGTAAAAGCAGGGCGAGTCGACAGTGTGGAGTGGGAGACCTGTAACGTGCATGTGTAGAGCAGTCCTCAATTCTTCCAGGATCAAATGGGGGGCCACAATGGGACAGGGCCACCTTCCTGCCCAGCACCTCGGGACACTAATACAACACATTTTCCAGGCTGGTTGGAGGGCCCTAAGGATGTGGAGTGGCTATGGTTTAAGGGTTCTGGTGAAGACCTAGGAGAGCATTCCCGGAAAAAGAACAGGAGTTCTGTGGTGAGATTAAAGACCAAAGACCTTTATTTCCACCTTTTCCAGAAAAATAGTTTAAGGGAGGAGTAAATGGTCTATTACACCTTACAAATCTAAATGATGCTTTGGGAATGACAAAGCACTAGGTGGAGGGAAGGTGGGTAGAGGCCACCAGGAACTTGAACTGGCCCCAAGGGATGCTTGGGGTGTCTGTTTCCCTTGTGCCCCGCAGGCTACTGCTCCAGCTTGTTGACACCCCTGTGCTGCTTGTCACTGTTTCACTCTCCAGGAAGGGAGAAGAGGGATGCCACCAGAGATACTGTGCTTGGCATTATGAGCACTGTGCTGTCTTGGCCTGACATTCTAATAATGGTTTCAAGGGCATGGAACCACAGGGGCATTAAGAGTTTAATCATAGATAACCAATGGACACTCCCTGAGCACGCTCCCACCGTGCCTCAACAGTCCCTTCTAAACACAGAGAGTTTTGTGGCATCTATAAAGTTGGGCCACAGAGCTTGAGTTGCTTCAATATGCTGTATTTATTTCCATTGTCACTTCTTGCTTTTTCCTCATGTAATTAAAATGTGACAAAAAGGAACTCTGTGTTTCTAAGTAACTGACACATAGAATTACATAGACTCTTTTCAACAGAGCTTTTAGTTCCATGCTTGGAACGTGACATAGCTTTCATGTTGCAATGCAGATGAAGTCCTTTTTTTCCACTTGGGTGTCCAGGAGGAACTATTTTTGTTCCCTGGGAAAGCAGCAACAGAGTAAAAGACCCTGGGTTTAGCATCTGGATGCCAGCTGTGTTCTTTTCTGCAGGGTTCTTTCCATAAAGCCAGGAAGAAGCCTCTGGAAAGATCAACTTTCCTAAGACTGTATGAGCTTTTCCTGTACCTAAGTGGCTCTTTCTCCATTCTCTTTCCTGGGAATGAGTGTCCTCTCCATCAGTGTGGCAGAGGGGGGCGGGAGTGGTGGCTCAGTGGATGTTGAATAAGTGATTCTTGGCCAGTGATTGAACCTGAGAATTTCTGCAGACCCAGCTAAAATTCCACATTCCTGTATCTTTCCAGTGTTGGGACTGAGCAGGGCATTTTCTGCTCAACTAAGGGATATCAGGTAGACCATCTCAATGTTGTAGTGAAGAGGAACAAAATACATGGCCATATCTGAGGAGCACACGACTGCTTGGTATAAGACCTAGTTTACATAACTTCCTTAATACCTCTCCTTTATCTTGAGACAAAATCTCTTCCTGGGTGTTTGGAAGGAAACACTCATAAGAATAACCTTGAAGCAAAAGAGATGAGAAAGTGCCAAGTGCCTTGTTTATATGCATACTCCTACTTATAATGACAGTAATAATTAAAAATGATGGGTAGCCAGGCCCCCCTGACCCAGGGAGAGGATTAGAACACCCTGCAGTTGGAGGGGTTGCAGGAGGTGGAGGCTTTGGGGGCAGGAGGCCAGATCCTCCAGCACTGACGGGGGTCAACTGCAACCTATTCTGGGTGGCATTTGTCTATTCATTTGGTAGCTAGTGGGAGAACCAAGGCTCTTTGTACCCATGGAAGGTGGTTAGAGAAATGGTTAGATGAGAAAGACAGAAAGTGAGCGAGTACAAGTGCATGCCAATAACAAGTTATCACTTCTCCCGTCTAGTGAGCACCAAATGAGTTTAATCCTGCCCATGACCTGACTTTTGGGGATTTGACTAGGTTTTCTCCTGCACAGGAGTTTTGCAGAAGGGGAATGGGGAGCATGGCTCAAGGTGGCCAAAGGGATCTGAGATTCTCAGGCTGCGGGATTAGAGCAGTGGGAAAGGTCTACCAGTTCCTTCCTCTAGTCAAAGCAGAGTATGTTCCAAGACACTGAGGAATGTGTAACCTTTCCTTTACACTGAAGGAAAAAGAGCTCAAATGAAAAGAAACACTGATATAAAATTCTCCTTTTCACATTATCTTTTGATAATGAAAAAGCTACTACTGGGATAAGGCACATGCACCAAAAATTTGCTTTTCAGGATCTGGACCCAGGTCACTATGTTTCTCGGTGTTGAGAACCAAAGTATCTTGGTTTCCTGAAATAATTACTCTTCGGTAACTCGATGGTCTGGTGAGTCCCTGTGAGCCAAGCAGGAGTCTCCTCATTTTTAAGTTAATTGAAAGGATGGATGGAGTACAAGTCTCTTACTTTCGCTTTTTTCATTATAATTCAGATCATTAATTTTCTTAGTTCAGACATGGGGAAACTTATTCCTTTCTTTCTTTCTTTCTTTCTTTCTTTCTTTCTTTCTTTCTTTTTTTTTCCTTTTTCCATAGAAACATTACATATTGTTATGATGATAATGGATATTTTCACATCTTTGATCTAATTTCTATTCTAAAATCATTTTAGGACCTGTAGAGCCTGCTCATCAATATGTCTGTGCTATGGCTGCTTCTGGGTCTTCTTGCCCTTACTGGTGAGTGTGTTTAATTTGTCCCATATGACCTTGGAGATGGGAAGGATAAGCATAGGAACAGAATGGTATTTCTGATACTTGAAACTGAGGTAGAAAATGTTGTTTTTCTTCTAAGTTGTCCAATAAATAATGGACTTAGTAACAACCACTGACGAATGGCCTCTTTCCAGATGCCCCACAAAAGGAGGGGGCTCTCCAGAATGTGGAGTGGGCTTAAACCAACATTGCTGGAGGCTGGACTTTAAATAACATCATTGATAAGTACTCATTGTTCCTCTATAAAAACCATCTCACCAAAGTTATTGAAGTTATTAATAGATCACGTATTTCCACAGAAGGATTGAGATGGTTTACGATAATAAGACTAATGTAATTTCAAATAGAAAACTAGCATGGAGGGGATCAAGGACATGTGACTAAACTAACCACTGAGGCTGACATAGTTGCTATGCTTGCATTTTGGATTTGGTCTTAAGGTTCCTTGCAGACCAAAAGGGAAAGTACATGTTTTTTGATAAATAAAAGGAGGAAGCATAGTTCCTCAGGAGAAGCAAACTTTTTCTTGGCTCTAAATTCTGATGATTTTTCAGAGGGGGTCTTATATTCATTCATTTATTGATTGATCCATTTATTTAACAAGTACTTTAAATTTCTAGAAGATATTTTGGGAACATAAGGAACTTTAAGGAGCATCTAATGTGACGAGGGAGTGGCTACGAGGCAGGAAGCAATGAATGACACAACCCATTACAATATTAATGGTATTTGTCACCAGTTATAAAGATAAACGTGTACTGATTAAAAAATGAAAAAGGACAAATTGGCTCGTTTAATTTTTGGTACACTCGTAAAAGACCAGGTCTTTTCATCTGCACATTTCTTTCAGATTTCTTATCAAAAGTTTGTAAAGTAGAAGCATTTACTCCAAAATATTAATACTTTCAGATGTCAACTCTAAGAAGCTCTTAGTAAGAAAATAGAACCTTAAAAGGCATTTATATAAACATATAATACACATATGATGATGTGCAATGGATTTGTTGCCAAAGACTTGCAAACCATTAAGATTTGATGATATGAGCAAAGAATAAAGCAAATAAAAAATAGTAATCTAATGAGAAGTCCTTACAGGCTTATCACAGTGAGATGATTTTCTCAGGGGGCAACTTCCTGTCCCCTGTAGGTCTCTTGTTACTGCTTATGCGTCCTTCTGCTGTGAATTATGAATACTAGGGAATGCCCTTCTTTTCAGCGGCCTTTGTGAAAAACCTCTCCTCCCTGGAAGGATAGCAGTAGGTAAAGAGAGAGAGAGATGGAAAGGCAAAGACCAAAAAGGAAGACGTGGAAAGAGGGAGCCCCCCGGTGGAGACCTGGTCTTGTGCCCCATTACATGTCCTCCTCTCTTTGCTGTCTTAGGCACCCCCATCTAGAAGAGCACACCATCCAGAACACCAGGGAAAGCCAGCTCCAAGTCCCAGTGCCTTTACTTTGGGTCTGGCTTGAGACCCCAGGGAAGCCTAGGCTTTATACATGTTTCTCAAGAGCAACCATAAATATCTCATCAGACCAGCCAGGCAGGCATATTTGAGGGAGAAGTATTGAGAATTCACCTAAGATGTAGGATGAAGACTAGTTACAGGGAACAGATCCTCTGGTTTGATTCCAAGGCCAACTCAACAGCACTGGACAGCCTAGCGCTTTGCAAGGAGTATAGCTGCTCCAACAGTTGCTCGTGCCTGCAGGATAGGAGGTGACAATTCAGTATCGAGGAGGTTTCTACGATCATTTCTTAGTCACTATACTGTAAATTTCAAGTGTTTCAGTTCAGAGTGAAGTTCTTGTTGTTATTGATTTGGGCAAAATTCTTTTTATTAATGGTGCTTCATTTGTGGACAGAAGATGATCAAAACTCTTCTAGTGTAATGCCTTAGGCTGAAAATTTCTCAATTTGTAGATTCCTCTGAAAGCAGCAACTGGGGATGCTATGGAAACATCCGAAACTTTGAGACCCCTGGGGCTTCTTGTGGGATAGGAAAGCGTCATGGCCTGAACTACTGTGGTAGGTTATGATCTCATTGTCCACCTCCCCTCCTCCTCTTTCTCTTAGAAGGTGCCTCCTTTTGGCAAGTGTGGCTTTAACAGGATTTTATCCCTTCCCTTGATACCCCACACCCATGTCTCCCTGTCCTTCCCCACAAATTTTGATCCTCTCAATGTATCCTTTTGGTTCCCACTATTTCCCACAGCCCTACACTACCAAGTGACAGGAAGAGCACTAGACATGGAGTCCAAAGACCTTGTCTGAGTGTGGGCTCTGGTTCTTCAACAAGTCACTTAGTTCTCCTCTGCCTCCACTGAAAGGTGTTAAAAGTACTCATTTTACAATTTTGTTGTAAACTCTGGTTGATAGAATGTGGATGAGAGTGTTTTTGAAACACAAAAAATACTTACAAGGTAAGTGAGCTAGCCAGGTAAATTAGTATTGGTTTTCCTTTTGCCCAGCATCCCTTGTTTTTCTACAAAAGTTTAAGCTCATGCAATTTCTAGGTGTCACTTTAGGGTGGAAAGGTGGGCAAGAGTGAGCAAATCTGTCAGGGAAACTCTCCAAGGACTTCTTGAAGGGGTTGGGAGAATCTCTCTTTTGTATATGGTGCTCGTTGTGGCTGACGGACAGGTACATTTTACTGGGTCACTATTTGGGGTGCTTAGGATGGGGCCAATGTGCCGCGCCCAGGGAATTGTCCTGTGTGGGCCAGAGCAGCCCCTGAGAGACCAGCGAGGGGCACTGGCAGCCACAAAGGACATTGCCTCTGTGGATGCCAACTCAAGCTTAAAGGAGGAGAATCATACTCTCGGGTCTAGGAATGGCCACTAGGGATTTCAGAATGAGACATGGGCTTCTTGGTCCTAGACTACTGCCCAGAGCCTTGGAGTGTGATTTCTCTCCTCTTGAGCTCTCATGTCAGCATAAGTCACAGCAGCCACATCCTTCCTTCTGTGTTTGCATTAGGAGTTCGTGCTTCTGAAAGGCTGGCTGAAATAGACATGCCATACCTCCTGAGATACCAGCCCGTGATTCATACTGTCGGCCAAAAATACTGTGTGGATCCTGCAGTGATTGCTGGAGTCTTGTCCAGGGGGTCTCATGGCGGCAACGTTATGGTCAATGTGGGCAACATGGGCGATGGCATCGGGGTTGTGCAGGTAACCCTCCGTCAGTTACGGCATATGGCCGTTGTACCGCATGGCACAACGCTAAGGGGACATCTTCACATTTGTTGTTGTTGACACCCTGGAGCACAGCTCTATGGGACACAGACTGAAAGGTGCTTCCTAGAGCTGTGACAGCCACAGCTCTGCCTAATACCAGTAGCAACATCACTGCTTCATTGTGAGCCATGGTTTCTTTGCAGAACCAACTGTGCTGTGTTTCCAGGATATCATCCATGGTACCCTATTCTGGATCCTTGCTCTGTTATTTTGCAACCACGTGACCTCATTTAATCTCCCTAGGACTCAGTTTCCTCACCTATAAAACACCAGCCTCCTAGAATTGTTATGAAGACTCAATGCAACGATGTGAAAACGTGCTTAGTTTCTGGCAGATTCTTAGTAAATACTGAATTCCTTCTCCTTGGTCTTCTTTCTACACAATCCTTAGTTCTGAAGATCCAGTTTTATTTTTGCACAAAATCTGCCTGGTTTCACTTGTCTCATAGAGTCTCCCGGGGAACTGGGCATTGACCCCACAGTTGAATTAATTGTGTACTGGGGTAATCAGTGATGGCAAGGAGGCAATGGCGCTGTGATTTTTTTCTATTGCATTTCACATTGTTGTCGTAGTTGAGAAGCCTTTACGTAGTACAGTCATTTCTTAAGCTTTTAGGAAAATGTATTCTTCAGTGATCTTTAAACTGGCTTCCCATTAGTACTTGGGATGACACTTTGCAATTTAAAAGTACTTTCAAATACTCTATCTTATTTTGATTTGGGGGCCCATCCAATAATCTGATGAGGATGGGGTGAGGGGGAAGGCATGTAATCCATCCTTTCCAAGCGAGGAAGTGGTTTTACAAGGAGAGGGTCATTGCTGCAAAGTCACATGGCAGCTGGAAAATGCAGAACCGGGACCAAGAGCAACACGGGCGATGTTAGGGTCAGCGTCACTTCCGATACCCTGCTCTGACTCCTTCATAAACTCTTGTTCTTGGGAAAAGGATGCGTTGTCTATCTACTTTGAAGATGAAAGAATTCTCCAGAGTCAGACATTTCTCCTAAATATGTTGAAACTCATATGGAACGTAACCAAAGGTATATAAGAAAAATCAGAAGTACATTTAGACATTCAGATATCTGAAGGAGAATTACACGTGCAGATAGAAAAACCCCTTCTGACCTATTTGGAAGGCTTGTGTTTGCAGCATTGAAGGAGGGCATCGGACTGGTACATCCACTACCTCTGTCACCTTCGGCTTCCAACTCTGCCTCTCACCATTACAATGAAGCAGCTGCGAAATGTCTGATCATCCTTCCTTTGCCCAAACCTTGTAGCTTTACTGTTTATCCGCAGGGAGATTAGAGGTGGCATTAGTTCTGCCAAAGGAGGAGGAGAGAAAAAGGAGGGAAATGAGAAAGCAGCACTGGTCCCATGAAGTCCTGTCACCCTCCCACATGGCTTACCTAGCTTTTCCTCTGCCTCCCTCCCTCCAGGACCCTGGTCTTTATGCTCCCACATCCTGGATCAGCGAGTCCCAGGTTTCTCAGATAACCGAGGTCCTGACTGTTAGGATCAAAGAAATCCAGAGGAGGTTTCCAACCTGGACCTCTGACCAGTACCTGAGAGGTAGGTGTAACCCATAGGTTGGTGGTTTCACAGCATGGAATTAATAAGAACAAATGTAAGACCTTGCACGAGATCCCCCAAAACCTCAGTTGCCTCCTGATGAGCAATTAGGAAAGAGAATCTAAGTTAACTGCTGAGACCCAGAAGCAACGAGGGGCCATAAGGTCAGCATTAACCCATCTCACAAATTCCAGGTGGACTCTGTGCTTATGCTGGAGCTCCCGGCTACATCAGAAACAGCCAGGACCTGAGCTGTGACTTCTGCAATGATGTCCTTGCACGAGCCAAATACTTCAAGAGACATGGCTTCTAACACTTCAGAACAAACCCGAGGTCATTATCACATAGAAGACCTCAACTATTACACAGATAAAACTAGCCAATGGGGCTTGTAACTGAATCTGAATTTGACCTGAAGGTCATCAAAATAACGTGAAGCACATTAAAGGAGGAATTGTCTGCATTTTGTGGTGTGGTGAGTGTGTAAATGAAGGGCTGTGTCTCCTTAAAGGTATTTCCATGGAAGTTAGCTGTAATGTGGATCTCCATGAAATTAATCCTATAGCTCATTGACTTGGCATTGCCATATTGAGCAAATAAAAATACAGGAAGCCCAATTAAATTTGTATTCCAGGTAAATGATGAATGATTTTTTTGTGTAAGTCCCATGCAATTTTTAGAACACATTCATCCTAAAAAATTATTCACAGTTTATCTGAAATTCAAATTTATCTGGGTACCTGATATTTTATCTGGCAAACTCCATCACTGATTTCTTTGATAAAAATCATAGTTTCAAATTTTAATTGAAAACTTTTGTTTAAGATTGTACTTATTTATTTCAGACAGAGAGTGAGCTAAAAGAGAGAGAGAGAGAGCATGGGTGAGGGGAGGGGTAGAGGGAGAGTGAGAAGCAGATTCCCAGCTGAGCAGGGATTCCCCACACTGGGCAGAGGGTGTGCTCCATCCCAGGACCCCGGGACCATGACCTGAGCCGAAGGCAGACACTAAACTGAATGAGCCACCCAGGCGCCCCTCAATGAAAACTACTGATGAGAAAAAGGGTGAGATGGTGGCTAGCCCCATCTGCTGGGTGGAAAAGTTTCAGGAGAGTCACTGGTTTATATTTTTAAAAGATTTTATTTATTTGAGAGAGAGAAAAAAACATAAGCAGGGGGAGTGGCAGAGGGAGAAGCAGGCTCCCCACTGAGCAGGGAGCCCGATGAGGGGCTCGATCCCAGGACCCTGGGATCATGACCTGAGCCAAAGGCAGACGCTTAACCTACTGAGCCACCCAGGTGCCCTGGAGAGTCACTTGTTAACTCTACAGCATTAGCTTTGCCCTAGGACAGACTCTCTGTCATCTAATTTTACCTCCTCCTTTCTTGGACCCTGGGCCACAGAACCTTCTCCTGCACCTATACTCCCCCAACTCAGCTAAATTATTCCCTGGTTTGGGGTACTTAAGACTAACAGAGCCAGGGCATAGGATAGTGCTTCATCAATCAGAATTGCCCTCAAGGACGTTGACCAGCACTATACCGGTAAATTATTTAATTCAAGGGGTTGTGTGTTCTATCAATGTAATGAGTGTCCCATCCTACCAACTGTAGAATGTCAACATTCTTCAGGGTGTCATTTTAGAACCACTGTCATCATTTGAAGCAGAAGTGTTTTTAAGCAACTACTGTGTGCTCAGCACTACATGAAGCACTATATCAGAGTTAGTGGCCTCAGAAACTGTTAAATCACACAATTTAGTTGGGGATCATAGCCAACCACATGTGTGCACAAGGTACAGACTCAGGGCCTGCCTCAGGTAGCAGAGTGAGGTCCTCATCTTCTGCATCAGGGGCCCGTGGAACCTACCTGCTCATGACCCTTGGTGCCCTTGACTTCCTTCCTCATCTCCCCACCCACTGCTTTCCAAGACCTCCTCTCAAAGCTGAATGCAGTTAAGGAATTCCCACCACGGAAACATGATGAAGGAAACCTCATGAATACACTGTCTTTGGGGATGCACATTTCACTGGCACAAGGAAAAGAGATTGCAAGGCATTCGTGATGGGCCCACAGGGTAACACTTGGGTGAATAAAGTCTTCCTGAAGTCAGACTCCCAGGGGGCAGCCTCAAGCAGCCCCCACCACAGACATGCAGGCCCAGGAAGTGGGGGTAACTTGTGTACATGCTGATAGAGTCTCTCCCAAGGAAATATCCAGCCCAAGAAAGCCCACAAGGAGCACCATGATATGACAATAGGAGCTCTGGAAAAGGCACAACTGCGTAAGAGGTTGGTAAAAGTATAAGGTATTAATTATATAGCCATTAACAAATCCTTATTTGTAGAACAAAACCTTCTATCTGCCAACCACTGTACTAAAAACTGTGAAGGGGAAATCCGTGCTCACAAAGGCTCCTCTTCTAGTTGGGATACAGATATACTAACACTTGGGACAAATAAGAATTTCTCTGAAGAAGAGATAAATAAAAATTGACGTGGGAACTCTGGTGAAGAACTGAGGCCTGAATTCAAACAAGTGGTTAGGCTGTTCATTAGGTGCTGAATTCTCACACTGGCCCTGACAGGATACACCATTTTTATTTCAATTGAACAGAAAGAACTGTGACCGGAAATGTTATGGCCCTTGCCTTAGTCACAGAATCAGAATCCAAGCCCAGGTTTCTTCCATTTAAAACCTTTTTATTTTTCCCTGACACATGCACATAATTAGATGATTATAGTTTTTAAAGATTATTTATTTATTTGAGAGAGAGAGAGAGAACAAGTAGGGAAAGTAGGAGCAGAGGGAGAAGGAATGAGAGAATCTCAAGCAGACTCTGCACTCAGCTTGGAGTCCTACATGGGGCTCAATCCCTCGACCCTGAGATCACGGACCTGAGCTGAAATCAAGATTGTCAAATGCTTAACTGACTGAGCTACCCAAGCCCCCCTGTAATTAGATGATTATTAATATGTATGGTGTGTGTGTGTCTGTCTGTGTGGTGGGGTGTTAGGGTGTCAACCATCAGGGCTAAAAACGAGAAAGTTGAAGGGGAAAGGTCCCAGGCAAATCCAGATGAGTTGGTCACCTCAGCCTGGCATTATCCCTTGTGGGAGGTATTTGAAAATGTGTGAGGGTGTTTTCCTCTTTCCCTCCCTCCTCCTCACACCCTTTGTTTTGTTATTGCCACAATCCTTGGGGTGGAGAGAGGGAGGGGGGATTGGACGTTACTGGTGATTTCTGGTGAAGCAAAAGGATGCTAAACATTTTGCAGTTTACGCTGGGTAGGATGGTCCCAACCAGTGAAGAATATATATAAATGAAGGTGCGTGTGTGTGTGTGTGTGTGTGTGTGTGTGCGTGCACACCTTTTTTAAACCTCTTCCTGAGTTAGCCTTTTATCACCTTTATAACTCGGAAATTTTTTTTAAGAGGTCTGAGAGCCATCTCTTTGAAATGTAAACATCTAGGAAGATGGCTTATCTATGCTCCTGTCACTGTGATAGTTTAGCCTCTAGGCATCTGCTTGTCATAGAAATAAGATTTTTATTACTTCTTTTGATAAAGGTGAATTTAGGGTAAACTACTGAAGAATATACAGCAAATCGTGCTGTTAAGTTTTCTTGTATGTACGTAATGGCTAAAAGTAGAGCAGCGAAAAAGGATTATAACTTCTTGGCTGCTTAAATAGGATAGAATTTTTTCTATCTTTATATTCTCTTTGCAAATGATCAACCATGTCCATGCTCCAGTTTATGCTCATTCAATAATAAAACTGCTTTCTTTCTTTTTGATGTTTTGTGTAGATTTTTAATTCCCTAACAACACAAAAACAAAAGAGTATTTGGTTAAAGAAATCGCTCAGTCCCGGGCTGACAGTCAGCTAGCTGTGTGAGGACCTGGTGTTCCAGAGGTCTTAATCACGTCACAGTTCTTTGGGTTTTCTCTTTTTCAAGTACAAGATTTTCATCAAGATGCTGGAGGTTTCTTCCTAGAGACTGTGAATCCCGTCACACAAAATGGTCCTGTCCCAGAGCAGACACTATGCAATCACAGTTTGCAATTGAACTGTGTAGTAACCTAAGATTACTTTCTTGAATAATTTTTGTTTTCCACAGAGTTAATAATTACCCTTTACTTGCTTACTGCCTTAGTTTTCTCTGTATTTATCTCGAATTATCTCCTCTCAGGAAGTCTTTCCTGAAGCCTTCTGCCCTGCTCCGACCCGAGGTAAACCAGAAGGCTCTGAGAGCATCCTGGGATCCCCTCCACCATTAGCCCTTCGCAGCTGCAGCTGTCCTTTGTTCTCCTTCCATTTTTTGCATCCTTCTTAGCTTACTCCTTTGTTTTGATGGAGCACATTCTCCAGCAGCTTCCTGAGAAAAGTGAGTGGAAGGTAAATTTTTTTTTTGAGACCTCTCATGTACAAAATATCATTTTTTCTACTGTCACGTGAATTGGTGATTTGGTCTGGTACAAAATTGTAGTTTGGAAATAATTTTCCTTTAAAATTCTGAAAGCATTACCCATTGGCCTTCTGGCTTCCAGGGTTACTCTTGAGAGGCCTGAGGTCATTTCAATTTTAATCCTTTGTATATAATATATTCCCTCCTCCCTTCTAGAAGATTGTAAGAATCTTTTCTTGTCACATGTTTGATATTCCACAATGATGTGCTTTAGAAAGATTCTGGTTTTATCCATTATGCTAGGCAGTCAGTCCTTTCGAATTTAATTTCAATATTTAAAAAATTGCTGCTAATTTCCTTCCCTCCATTTTTCTCTGTCCTCTTTTCTGTTATTAAGCATGGACCTCCTGGACTGGTCCTCTAAATTTCTGTTTTTTTTATTCTCTCCTAATTTTCACTTCTGTCCTTCTGCTTTCTAGAAAGTTTCTTTATCTCCTCAAGTTTCCAGTAAGTTTTTCCTTTCTGCTACCATGTTTTTATTTTCCAGGAGGTTTTTTGTTTTGTTTTGGTTTGGTTGGTTTGGTTTGGTTTTTGCTGTTCTCTGAGTGTTTCTCTTTATAGCATCTTGCTTTGGTTTCATCAATGCAATGCTTTCTCTAATTTCTCTGAGTGTATTATTAAGAGTCCTCCCCACTCCCCTAAGTCTTCTTCTTGAACAATCTCTATTTCTTCCTGGGTGCCTTTTTCTGTTTGTTCTCACATTTCTATTCCTGTTGGAGGCTTTCTTCAAATGTCAGGAATTATTTGTTATCTGGACATATTTAAAAGTGCGGGAACTAAGAAGTTTATCAGAAACTCTGTGCACATGGGTGGGGCTTATGTGAGCAACCCTATAAAGTGATCCCACTGGGCTATTTGTTGGTGAATCCTCTATGTCTATATATCTTTACATATTTTCTTTTGGCTATTCATATGCCTGGGAGAAGAAAAAAACATAGTTTTTAGACTTCTCTAGAGAGTAAACACTTGGCTGCCAGTGTTCTGGAATCCAAGTGGAAGTAGTAGGCCAAGGAACTCAGCATTCAGAATGCATTTCACTTGGTCTTCCTCTTTTCTATATGGACCCCCTCCCAAATATGTGCCTGATATTATCCTGCCCAGAGGGAAGAGATCCAGGGTTTCAGCTCCTTCTTAATCATCTTTCAAACGTAAACATCTTTTCTTACCTCAAGTTTCCCTCACTTCCAGAGGTGGCCGATGCCATCAATTTCTGAGTCTTCTGAGGATTTTACAACATGAATCAAGTTGGTTCTTTGCTTTCCCACTGCCAAGCTAGGATTTCACTTCCTATGCCTGTTTTATCAGAGTCCGCTTGTCCAGGTGTTTTCCGGCTTTCACAATTTTGCTGCTTTCATCTATCAGAGTCTAGGAATATTTCCAAGGACTAAGAGTTTTCAACCAGAATTTCTGTGCTTTCTGTATATCACACTTCGAGCAAAGTTTGTAGATTTCTCATGCTGTGGATTTATGCCTTGGTAGATCCTAGTGGATCACTGTGGAAGACAGATTCTAAGATGCCTTCTACGGTCCCCTCCTCCTAGTGTTCATGCTCTTGTGGAACTCCCTTCCCTTCACTCTGGGTGGTGACTGGGTCTTGCTTCTAACAAAGAGAATACAGCAAAGATGATGGGATGTTACTTCTGTGATTACATTACAGAAGATTGTAACTTCCACCTTGTTAGCCAAGTCTCTCTTTAGTCGGCTTTGATGAAGCAAGTTGCCATGTTAGGGAAGCCTATGTGGCAAAGAACGCAGGTTCGCCTCTGGCTAATAGTCAGCAAGGTAATGAGGACCTTGTTTCAACAACCCAAAGGAACTGAAACCTACCAACAACCATATGAGTGAGCTTTGCAGCAGGTCCTTCCATAATTTAGCTTTCAGATGATACTCTAGCCCTGGTTGACTGCAGCCTTATGAAAGACACTGAAACAGAGGATCTAGCTGAGCTGTGCCTGGATTCCACAGAAACTGAGATAATAAATGCATTTTTTATGCCACTAAGTTTGTGGGAATGTGTTATGCAGCAACTAATACCACCCCTATTAAAAATAATGGCTGGTCTGCCCTACTGCCAAACAAAACCCAGTTATATTTTGGAAGGGTAATCAGTGCAGAATCAAAAAGATTGCCTAATTAGATAAATATTAGGAAAATATAATTGCTTCCCAAACAACAAAAAAAATTATCTTTCATTTTGAAAATTTTCTGTATCACTCCCTTTTTATTTTTGTCAGTATCATACAAACACATAGAAAAAAAATAGAATTGTGCAGATAATAAAAAGCAGAAGTAACCCCACTCCATCCCTCCTCAGATAGCCTTAAGGCAACAAAATTCTTCTAATTAATATTTAATTCATTCCATCATGTGGATGTACCATTATGTAATAAATTTCCTAATGGAAGTTTGGATCATTGACATCTTTCTCCATGCCTGAATTTTATTGTGGAAATTTTCAAACAAATAGGAAGGTTGAAAACTTTTACAGTGGGCACCCATATTCCCACCACCTAGATTCTACCCCTTAGAGTTTTACTATACTTGCTTCAATACATATCTATTCAACTATCCATCTTCTACCCACCCATCAATCCATCAATTTTTTTTTGGATGCATTTCAGACTAATTTAGAGACATTATTTATACTTCCTCCCAGATGCTTTAGTTAGTATAAGATTAACAGGAGTTCAACATTTGTCCATGATTCTTTTTTGCTGCGATTCTTTTGAGGTAAGATTTACACACACAAATCTTAAGAGCACCATTTGATGAGTTACAGCAAACACATACTCCTATACAACCTAAATCCTGATCCAGGTACAGAACACTGCCATCACTCCAAAAAATCCTCTCATGATCTTTCCCAATTTCTTCCCTCGAAGGCAACTACTGCTCAGTCTTCATACCATAATTTTCCTGCTCTAGAATTTCACTTAAGTGGAATAAATAGCATGCATTCTTTTTATATAAGGCTTCTTTCACTCAGCAAAATGTTTTTGAAGTTCATCTACATTGTTGCATTTACCAGTAATTCTTACCTTTTCCTTGTTGACTAGTATTCTGTTGTATAACTATCATACTCTGCTTATACATGCTCCTGTTGATGGTCACCTGGGTTGTTTCTAGTTCGGGGCTATTATGAAATAAAGTTGCCATGAAGATTCTTGTACAACCCTTTTGTGGACATATCTTTTTCATATCTCTTGAGTGGATTTTTTTTTTTTTTCGAGAAGAGAGAGAGAGAAGGGGAGAGAGAGAATCTTAAGCCCAACGCGGAGCCCTATGTGGGGCTTGATCTCACAACCCTGAGATCATGACCTGAGCTGAAATCAAGAGTTGGATGCTTAACTGACTGAGACACCCAGCCACCCCCAGGAGTGGAATTTTTGAGTCAAAGCAACCACTTTTAATTCTTTCCTTTATAGTCCTTATGATAAACTCCTTAATGCTAAGTAATATGTTTTTCCCATTATCTATCACTTTTATATTATAATTTTTCCCAGACCTCAGGAATCAGAATTATATTAATTCATAAATACTGGTTAATGACTCTCTCTTATCAAAAAGTCCAAATATGGCCTTATTTTATTGTTATAGTTAGATATAGTTAATTATACAGTTGGTGTTTTTAGCAGTTTAATAATCACACAGGCTCACCCTGACACTCAAATAAAACCTAGGATTCTAAAAATAAATAAGATACATTTAAATGTATTGTTCCTTTTCCTTCACCATTGTACCTCCTTGAGCTCTCCACCCAGGGTAACTATCAACATGAAGCCTGTGTTCATCATTCCCTTGCTTTCCTTTACATATAGCTTTTCATTCTTATTTTATTTTTTAGCATTATAAAAAGGATATGATGGGGAAAAAAGCCACATGATCTTCTTAATTGATACAGAAAAATAGTTTGACAAAATTCAACACCCTTTTATGATAAAACACTCAACAAACTAGGAACAAAAGAAAATTAGCTCAACATAATTAAGGCCATATATGAAAAACCCACAGCTATCAACACACTCGGTGATAAAAAACTGGAAGCTTTCTCTCTAAGACCAGGAACAAGACAAGGGTGCCTGCTTTTGCCACATATGTTCAACATAGTACTGGAAGTCCTACTTGCAGCAATCAGACAAGAAAAAGAAAGGAAAGACATTCAAATTATAAAGGAAGAAGTAAAATTATCTCTGTTTGCAGATGACAGGATCTTATACATGGAAAACCCTAAAGATTACACATACACACACATGCACACATATGCACAAAACCTGTTAGGACTAATAAATGAATTCAGTAAAGTTGCAGGGTACAAAATCAACACCTAAAGCTCAGTTTTATTTCTATGCACCAACAATGAACAATCCGAAAAGGAAATTAAGAAAACAATTCCATTTATAATAGCATCAAAAAGAATAAAATACTAAGGAACTTAACCAAGTGGGAAAAAGAGCTATACACTGAAAACTATAAAATGTTGAAATGAAAGAAAGCACAAATAAACGGAGCAACATGCCATGTTCATAGATTAGAAAACTTAATACGGTTAGGTTATCAATACTACCCAAAATGATCTACAGATTCAGTGCAATCCTTACCAAAATCCCAGAGACAGTATTTTGTTTTCTTTTTGGTTTTGTTTTCAGAAATGAAAAACCCATTTTAAAAATCAAATGGAATCTCAAGGGACCCTGGATAGCCAAAATAATATTGAAAAAGAACAAAGTTGAAGGTCTCCCATTTCCTGATTTCAAACTTACTACAAAGCTACAGTAATTAAATCAGTGTGCTACGGGCAAAAGGCAGACTTACAGACCAATGGAATAGACTAGAAAGCTTGAAAATAAACTCTTGCATATATGGTCAAATGATTTTTGACAAGGGTGCCAATACCATTCAATGGGAGTAAGGACAGTCTTTCCAACAAATGTTGCTGGGAAAACTGAACAATCACACGCATTAAAAAAAAAGAAGCTGGACCCTTACCTTACACCATATATAAAAATTAACTAAAAGTGGATTCAAAATCTAAACATAAGACATAAAACTATAAGTATCTCAGATGATAGGGAGAGATCTTTGTAATAATTAGATCTGGCAATGATTTCTTGCCAAAAGCCAGGCAACAAAAAGCATAGGCAACAACAACAACAAAAATAGATAAATTGGACTTCATCAAAATTTAAAAAGTGTCCCAGAGTAGAAAGGCAATCCATGGAATGGGAGAAAATATTTGCAAATCATGTATCTGATAAGGAATTAATATCCAGAATATTTAGAGAACTCCCAAAACTCAACAACAGAAAACCAAACAACCCCCCTAAGCATATGAAAAGATGTTCATCTTCACTAGTCATTAGGGAAATAAAAAGCAAAATCACAATGAGACACCATCTCATACCCATTATGGTGAGCCCTAAAATCAATAAGAATAAAAAACAAACAACCCAATTAAAAAATGGACCAAGGACCTGTATAGACATTTCTCCAAAGGAGATTTATAGATGGCTTACAAGTCATTGTTAAAAGAAAACCACAGGGTGCCTGGGTGCCTTGGTGGGTTAAGCATCTGACTTCAACTCAGTTCATGATCTCAGGGTCCTGGGATTGAGCCCTGACTTGAGCTCTGTGCTCAGCTGGAAGTCTGCTTGTCTCTCTGTCCCTCCCCCAGCTCATGCTCTCTTTGTCTCTCTCTCTCTCAAATAAGTAAATACAATCTTAAAAAAAAACACAACAAAACAAAACCATAGGCCAAAATTTTCATCACATAGGTTACAGCCCCAAGTCAGTAAACCAAAACTTAATATCTAACTGCAATTTCAATACCCCTAGGAATGTAACCTTTAACCAGTCAACATGGAATTTCCTGGTCAATACTGGGAAATGTACTGATAGACCCTTTCACTTCCTCTTAGTAGGGCAACTTTGCCTAAACAGTGCATTCCTTACTAATAAATTCCTTTCTTCTCTCTTTTTTTAATGCCCTTTTTCTGCCTTTAAAAACTCTGCTTTTGTTTAACTAGTGGAGTTCCCCTCTACTTGCTAGATGGGAAGCTGCCCAATTCATGAATTGTTTAATAAAGTCAATTAGATCTTCAAATTTACTTGTTTGAATTTTGTTTCTTAACAATAATCTATCAATAATCAAGGGAAGAAAGTTGAAATTTGTTTACTATGATGGTAGACCTATTAGTTTCTCTCTGTAGATCTATCAAATTTCATTTAATATATTTTGAGGCTATTTTATTAGGCCCTTGCTTGTTTAACATTGCTATATCTTATTAATGAATTAAATCTTTGTCATTCATGTAGTGTTTCTATTTTTAATAATGTGTTTTTATCTTAAAGCCTATTTTATTTGATACAATATCGCCACACCAGTTTTATTTAGCTAATATTTGCCATAAGTGTCATTTTCATCCCTTTAGTTTCAATTTTTGTATATCCTTAGTTTTTTTTTTTTTAAGATTTTATTTATTTATTTGACAGAGAGAAACACAGCGAGAGAGGGAACACAAGCAGGGGGAAGTGGGAGAGGGAGAAGCAGGCTTCCTGCCAAGCAGAGACCGTGGCCTGAGCCGAAGGCAGAAGCCTAAAGACTGAGCCACCCAGGCGCCCCTGTATATCCTTAGATTTTAGATATATCTCTTGCAAACAGAATATATCTGGATTTTTTTTAAGTCTAATTTGTCAACAAACTCAATGAATAGTGAGTTTATTCTATTTACATTTAGTATAATTAATAATGAATTTGGATCTACTTTTACCATCTTAATATATTATTTTGATTTGCCTACTCATTTTACATTTTTTAAAAAGATTTTATTTATTTGGGAGAGAGAGAGAGAGAGCACAAGGCAGGGGGAGAGGCAGAGGGAGAGGGAGGAGCAGACTCCCCGCTGAGCAGGGAGCCGGATGCGTGGCTTGATCCCAGGACCCCAGGATCATGACCTGAGCTGAAGGCAAATGCTTAACTGACTGAGCCACCCAGGCACCCCTACGTTTCTTTTTAATTCTTTCTTATAATTTAAAAACATTTTTAAAAATTGATATTTAGATCTCTCCCTAAATAGCAAAAGAAACTAGCAGGCTCTCACATTCATTGGTCTCTCCCTATTGCAACCCTATCAAGTTGATATTTTCTAGATTTTTGGTTTTGAGTTATTATGGATTTATTTTTGCTCCTTTTTTTTTTTTAAAGGCAAGAACTGTCAACCTAAATAAAGAGGTAAACTGGGGCAAGTTCAAATTAGCAGAAATTGAATTTATTCATGAATAGTAGAGAACCTACAACTCAGAAAACACATGTTGTAGCATGCTGCAAGGCAAGTCCATTGAGGGCTTGGGGCAAGCTGTTTCAATGGGCGAAAAATGCAGAGGGGAAAGCCCAGCAGAGTCCAAGTAGTGAGTTCATTGGCTTGGGGATGGGGAGAGATTCTTGGTGGATACTCATTGGTCAGGAGATAAGCCTCCATCTTCTGTAAGTCAGGCATTTACAGGAAATTAGTCCCTCAGTTTTTTTTTTTTTTTAAAGATTTTATTCATTTATTTGACAGAGAGAGAGAGAACAAGTAGGTAGAGAGGCGGCAGAGGGAGAGGGAGAAGCAGGCTTCCCGCTGAGCAGGGACCCCGATGCGGGGCTCGATCCCAGGACCCCGGGATCATGACCTGAGCCGAAGGCAGCAGCTTAACCGACTGAGCCACCCAGGCGCTCCAGCCCCTCAGTTCTTAAATTCCGTTTTTTGAGGGTGCACGTGTGAGATCCTCCATTTCACATCCTCTGGTTCCATTACTAAAGTATTTCATTATCTTTCCTTCATTTATTTTTTTGTAGTCTCCCCTGGATATATTAACCTTCTTCTTTTTACGTATTTCATCCAAAGCTTTCCAATGTAGGTTTTTATTTTATTTTTATCTTTTTTTTTAAGATTTTATTTGACAGAGAGAGAGAGACAGCGAGAGAGGGAACACAAGCAGGGGGAGTGGGAGAGTGAGAAGT
>NC_058412.1:77798587-77838758 GCF_002201575.2 Neomonachus schauinslandi | reverse complement strand
TATTTATTTTTTTGACAGAGAGAGACACAGCGAGAGAGGGAACACAAACAGGGGGAGTGGGAGAGGGAGAAGCAGGCTTCCCATGGAGCAGGGAGCCGGATGCAACGCTCCATCCCAGGACGCTGGGATCATGACCTGAGCTGAAGGCAGACGCTTAACGACTGAGCCACCGAGGCGCCCCGCAATGTAGGTTTTTAGTGCAGCATCTCTTCAGAGGCCATATCTGCATGAGGATGTGTTTTTTTTTAATCATGCCCTCGTATTTGGCTGGGTATAAAATTATATGTCCTAAGTTATTTTCTATCACTATACTTTACTATTACCCTGTTATTAATATTCTTAAATTATCCTATAATGTATCTATATGTGAATTTGCTATTATCTCTCCTCTTTGCACTCTGAGCCCTTTCAATCTGAGGCTTACCACCTTTCTAAAATTCTAAAATTCTAGGTAATTATTATCCAGTATTTCTTCAAATAAGTCCTCGTCTTCATTTTAATTTTTTTCTCTTTCTGGGACACCTGCTCTATAGATTAATATCTGGATAATGCTTTTGTTTCTATCCATCATATCTTTCACTTTTCCCTAAATTTAAAATTAGGCTAATTTAAAATTATTTGTTGATCTCTGCTAATATTTTTGCTTTGGATGGAATCTATATGTTATTTTCCTTTTGAAATGCTTCCTCAAAGGTCTAGTAATCCTAGCTTGTAACTCCATTTGCCCTGGGGTATCGTCTCTGCGGCAGCTTCAGAAGCACAGACCTAGCACAGTTGGCCCCAGTGGATGCTGAGACTGGGGAAGGGGTGGGGTGGGAACGGGCCCCAGGGGAGAGAGTCCTGGGTACCAGCCTATCATTTGTTCCAGGAGGAAGAGGGTAGGGGAAGGTTAGTTGGTCTCCACCTGCTTCTCTTCCTCCAAAGCCCAGGGATGCTGTGCTGGCTTAATTTGACACCTGGGAACACCTGAACCAGTCTGCAGGTGTTAGCAGGCCCTATTTTTTCCAAGGTAATGCAGAATGGTCTGGAAGCAAGATCAAAACTCCCTCCTATTTTATTCTCCAATCAGCCTAGCTGCCTCCACTACAGGCCTCATCTGACCACCTAACAGTTAAAAACAGTCTCACTCCACCTGGGGGGATTGAACTTGACCCTGGAGGGGGAGCCATTGACTCTGGAGGGGATGGAACTTGACCCTGGAGGGGGATGCATCAGCATCTCTGTCATATTTTTTGTAGCCCCCACCCTTTAAAAAAAATCAAATACACATATGTGGTTTTAAAAAAGAGAGAGACTAGAGTTTATAATGAAAAGCAGGGGCCTCCTGCTCTACTCACCCCTGTCCCAGTCATACTTCCTGGGAGCGAACACTTTAAACCCTTTCTTTTTTATAGCTTTCCTGATGGATACCTGTAAGGGAAGAGCTCTTTCTTTTTCCCTCTTACTAGGGAAAACCCGAACTCTTCCCTAATGTGTTTCCCCTCTGGGGGTCACACAGAACACGTTACTTCTGGTTTGCAGCTCCACTCCAGCAGACTTGAAGCCTAGGGTGGGTGATGGTCCAGTGGTGTCAAAGACAAGACCTGGAGACAGTAACTGAGACATGGGTTTTTTGAGGGGAACTTACTTCTAGGAAGTCCAGGAGTGGCCGACCAGTCAAAGCATCTGCTGCAGGGATCTATGTGCAGCAAGTTTTTATATCATAGCAACTATCAGTGTCGACCCTCCCTCCTTGCATGGCCTGCGTTTATAAGGAGATCAAGGCCTGCCACCTGGACACTCTTTGTTACCAGGGAGATGCTCCGGGTTGTCCGCCCCCAGAGCCCCTGACCTTGAACACTAAGCAACATATTCTGCTGCACATTCTGTTTGATGGGAATATAGAGAGAGGACAGGATCTCTACATTTTCAAGATAGTGATTAACAGGGGCACGTGGGGTATGCTTGCACAAATGAGCTATTCGGCATGTGCCATACATCTTGTCACCAAATGTTTGGAGGCCCCCCCCCCCAGCAATTCTCTCTGATACCAGTGAAGTGTCCTACAATTTAGCTCAATTCTGACACTCTTTGCCCATCAGATCCCGCAGGTCAGTCCCACAGACTACCCTGCTACCCCTGCCAGCACCCACAAACATCAGATACCAATCAAAAGTCCAGGTAGTCACCTGTGCTTCTGACCAACCAGCTATAGGTCAGAGATTCCAACAACCCTCTCCCTGGATTCCATTAATTTGCTAGAGCAGCTCACAGAACTCAGGGAAACACTTATGTTTACCAGTTTGTTACAGGGTGAAGAGGAACGGCCAGATGAAGAGCTACCTAAGCAGGGCGAGGCCTGGGGAGGGGGTCCTGAGTACGGGAGTTTCTGTCCCTGTGGAGGTGACGTGCTTCACCCTCCTGTATGGCAGTGGTTACCCATCTGGAAGCTCTCCGCACCCTGTTCTATTGGGATTTTATGTAAGCTTCCTCATGCAGGTATGATCAATTATTTTTTCTTTTTAAAAAATTTTTATTTTGGGGCGCCTGGGTGGCTCAGTTGGTTAAGCGACTGCCTTCGGCTCAGGTCATGATCCTGGAGTCCCTGGATCGAGTCCCGCATCGGGCTCCCTGCTCGGCAGGGAGCCTGCTTCTCCCTCTGACTCTCCCCCCTCTCATGTGCTCTCTGTCTCTCTCATTCTGTCTGTCTCAAATAAATAAATAAAATCTTTAAAAAAATTTTTTTATTTTAATTCAATTAATTAACATCTAATGTTTTATTGGTTTCAGAGGTACAGGTCTGTGATTCACCAGTCTTATATAATACCCAGGGCTCATTATATCACATGCCCTCCTTAATGTCCATCACCCAGTTACCCCATCCCTCCACCCCCTCCCTTCCAGCAACCCTCAGTTGGTTTCCTATGATTAAGAGTCTCTTATGGTTTGTCTCCCTCTTTGGTTTCCTCTTGTTTTATTTTTTCCTCTCTTCCCCGCTGTTTTGTTTCTTAAATTCCACGTATCAGTGAGATCATACGATAATTGTCTTTTCTCTGATTGACTTATTTCGCTTAGCATAAAACCCTCTAGTTCCATCCACATTGTTGTGAGATATATACATATATATATATATATATATATATCACATCTTCTTTATCCATTCATCAGTCAATGGACATCAGGGCTCTTTCCATAGTTTGGCGATTGTGGACATTGTTGCTATAAACAGTGGGGTGCACGTACCCCTTCGGATCCCTACATTTGTATCTTTGGGGTAAATACCCAGTAGTGCAATTGCTGGGTCGTAGGGTAGCTCTATTTTCAACTTTTTGAGAAACCTCCATACTGTTTTTCAGAGTGGCTGCACCAGCTTGCATTCCCACCAACAGTGTGAGAGGGTTCCCCTTTCTCCACATCCTCATCAACATTTGTTGTTCCCTGTCATGTTAATTTTAGCCATTCTGACTGGTGTGGGGTCCCATTGTGGTTTTGATTTGTATTTCCCTGATGCCGAGTGATGTTGAGCATCTTTTCATGTCTGTTGCCATTTGTATGTCTTCTGCGGAGAAATGTCTGTTCATGTCTTCTGTCCACTTCTTAATTGGATTATTTGTTCTTTGGGTATTGGATACTAGCCCTTTATCTGATATGTCATTTGCAAATATTTTCTCCCATTCTGTCAGTTGTCTTTTGGTTTTATCAACAGTTTCCTCTGCTGTGCAAAAGCTTTTTATCTTGATGAAGTCCCAATAGTTCATTTTTGCCTTTGTTTCCCTTGCCTTTGGAGATGTGTCTAGCAAGAAGTTGCTGTGGCCAAGGTCGGAGAGGTTGCAAGCATGATACCTCTGCAAGCATAACTACATTTCTAGTGCCTCTCCCCTCTCAGGAGGATGGGGAGGAGGTGGAGCTGAACATTCCAAGCTTCTAATCATGGTTTGGTCTTTCTGGTGACCAGCACCCCATCCAGAAGCCATCCTGCTCACCTAGGGTCACCTCATTAGAACAAAAGATGCTCCTAATGTTCTTTTTTTTTTTTTTTTAAGATTTTATTTATTTGAGAGACAGAGAATGAGAGACAGAGAGCATGAGAGGGAGGAGGGTCAGAGGGAGAAGCAGACTCCCTGCTGAGCAGGGAGCCCAATATGGGACTCGATCCCGGAACTCCAGGATCATGACCTGAGCCGAAGGCAGTCGCTTAACCAACTGAGCCACCCAGGCGCCCCGATGCTCCTAATGCTCTTATCACTTAGGAAATTACAAGGGTTTTAGGAGCTCTGTCAGGACCTGGGGGCAGAGACCAGTACATACATTTTCTAATATCCCACAATGTCTCTTTAACTTTAAAAAGTATGTTAACCCTGTTATTTCTCCTTTCCTCACTATTATGAGAAGAGTTAATTGTGAAAATAAAAGAAATCTCATTTAAAATGGAGCCAGGACGTCCTGAAGGGGGAGCTCTTGCATGTACCACTCCTTGCAGCCTGCGTAGCTGCTAGAAAGAAGAGTTACAGTGACAAGGGAAAACATTTTTCACAGGAATTTCATCTCCCGATCTTAAGGAAGATCCCGCCCTGCCCCAGGGGATCTGTCCCCACAGGACTGTCACTTGTGGCCAATGAGAAACCATCATAATCTCAAACTCTGTTCTCCAATGAACTTTTGTTTAAAACAACCCTCCCCCTACCCTCACCCCCAAATAAAACAACCCTCCCCATTTTCCTCCTAAAACCTAATACAAGTTGACCTTGCCTTTGTCTCTTCGGACTTGCTTTGCCTATGGTTCACCACAGTGTGCTCGTCCCAAATCCCAATGTTCCTGCTACTCTTAAATTCATTTTGTTGCTAAAATAACTGGTTATTTTATAATTTGTTTATGTATATATTTAAACAAATGTAAAACCTCAGACACAAATGTTGGGTTTTCTATCAGCATCACAGGTGCAACCAGGCATGGGAACTGAATTTTTGGGTTTCTTTTTTTTTAATGTGTAATTGAGGACAGTGTTGTCATTTTGCTAGCTTTCACTTTTTTCCCCCTCACATTGTTCTTTAAGGTAAAAAACATTTGGCAGCTATATTTTAAAGGGTTTTTCATTATATATTTAAATACATTTTAAAACAATATTGGGTTTGAAATTTTTTGTGAACAAAAGGAAAAACGTGTTTAGGGTCAGAAATTTTCACTTAGATATAAAAGAGCTGTTTTTGGACTAGTGAATACCACAACCTCCAGAATAATGTGTACATTAGAACTCTCTAATATCCAAAGAAATAAATTCCTTTCAAATGTCATCATATGATGCTCTAAGTGTTTTGAGTTTGGCTAACAAAAATCACCCTCTTTAATAAAGCAATTATAATCTAAACATTGTTGGTATGGACAAAGAACTCCCTGGAAATTCTTTTTTACAAAAGTCACTTTCTTTTAAAAATTATTTATTATTTTTTAATACACCATGTTATATTAGTTTCAGGTGCACACTGTAATGATTCAACAACTCTATACATTACTCAGTGCTCATCAAGGTAAGTGTGCTCTTCATCCCTTTTATCTATTCCACCCATCCCCACTCCCATCTCCCCTCTGGCAACCACCAGTTTGTTTTCTGTATTTAAGAGTATTTTTTGTTGCTTGTTAATCTCTCTCCTCCCCCACTTTGTTTGTTTGTTTTGTTTCTTAAGTTCCACGTGAGTGAAATCGTATGGTATTGTCTGTCTCTGTCTGACTTATTTCCCTTATCATAATACTCTCTAGGTCTATCCATGTTGCAAATGGCAATATCCATTCTTTTTTATGGCTGGGTAGTATTCCATTGTGTATATATACCACTTCTTTATCCATTCATCTGTGGATGGACACTCGGGTTGCTTCTATTCTTGGGTATTGTAAATAATGCTGCAATAAACATAGGGGTGCATGTATCTGTTTTAATTAACGTTTTTGTTTTCTTTGGGTAAATACCTAGCAGTGGAATTACTGGATCATATGGTATTTCTATTTTATTAATCAAATCCTGGCTATTTGGAGCCAGTTATTACAGGTATTTTTGTTTGGCTTCCTGAACCAGTTGTTAGATATAATGGTCTTTCTTCTTACAAGTCTGACTTAGAGATAGCAGGCTGGCCTCCTGGGCTGGTTCCTGCAGATAATGGGGTGGTTTCCTGGGCTGATTGCTGCAAATGGCAGGTCAGAATTCTATTTTTATATACAGTCAGGCCATTGTCCATTTTTATATTCATTCTCTCACTATGTTCCCAAAGTTGTGCAACCATTATCATTATTTAAATCCAGAGCATTTACATCACCCCAAAAGAAACCCTGTACCTATTAGCAGTCTCTCATTTTCTTCCTATCCCCCAACCATAGGCAACCAGTAATCTACCTTCTGTCTCTACAGATTTGCCTGTTGTGAACATTTCACATAATTGGAATCATACAATGTGGTCTTTAAGACTTAGCATAATTTCACTTAGCATAATGTCTTCAAGTTTCATCCATATTATAGCATGCATCAGTACTTCATTACTTTTTATTGTTGGATACTCTTTATTATATGGCTCATGATTTTATTATTTTGAAAAATATTAATACATTTTCTCTATAGTGATTGTTCTAATTTCATTCTTACCAGCAATATATGAAAGGATTTATTTTCCCACAGATAATTTTCTAATTTTTTCACCAATTTGGTATTAGTGGAAAGTAGCATTCCAATTTACTTTTAATTTTTTTATTATAAATGAGGTTGAACATATTTTCATGTCTAAAATCCATTTCCATTTATTTTCTGGAAACTTTATATTTTTTGTCCATTTTTCTTATCTATGTAATTTGTAGAAGGTTTTTATACATTCTGTAGATTAGCCCTCTGTAATATGAATTTTGACTATTTTATCTTGATTTTTATTTGTCTCTTATGTTAAATTTTTTTCACTGTGTAAAAAATTATTTTTTGACTCATTTCTTACATTTAAAATTTTTATTTACTTAGCATTTATCCCAGTTACAGTGTAAGATATTGGTCCAACTTAATTTTTCTTAGGTGGCTACCTGGTTGTCCCAACACCATTTATAAAATAGTTCATAGTTTTTCCCTTGGTTTGAAATTTCACATTATCACAATCTAAATTCCCATATTTTTGGTCTGTTTTTGGACTGTGATCATTTCCCATCAGTTGTCTGTCTACACATGGGGTAGTACTAACTTGTTTTAACTATGGAGTCTTTTTTTTTTTTAAGATTTTATTTATTTATTTGTCAGAGAGAGAGAGAGAACACAAGCAGGGGGAGCTGCAGGTAGAGGGAGAAGCAGGCTCTCCGCTGAGTAAGGAGCCTGACTTGGGAGTCAATCCCAGGACCCTGGGATCATGACCTGAGCTAAAAGCAGATGCTTAACTGACTGAGCCACCCAGATGCCCCAATCTACTTTTTTTCTATGGATTTGTCTAATGGACATTTCACATAAATGAAATTAAATAATATGTATTTTCGTGGGGTGCTCAGTTGGTTGAGTGTCCAACTCTTGGTTTCTGGCTTGGGTTATGGTCTTGGGGTCATGGGATTGAGCCCTGCATTGGGCTCCCTGCTCAGCCTGGAGTCTGCTTAAGATTCTCTCTCCCTCCCCCTGCTCTGCACCCGCCCTTGGCTTGTGCACACATTCTTTCTCTCTCTAAAATAAATGAATAAAAATAATAAAATCTTAAAAAAATAACATGTGGTTTTTGTGTCTGGATTTTTTCACCCTGCATAATGTTTTCAGGTACATTCCTGTTGTAGCATGTATCAGCACTTAATTTCTTTTTATAGATGGGTAATAGTCATTATATGAATATATGCATTTTATCTATTCATCAGTTGCTGGATATTTTGATTGTTTCCTACTTTTGGCTACTATGAATAATAGTGTTATGAAAATTTGTATACAGGCTTTTTGTATGGACATATATGTTTTCAGTTCTCCTTGGTATATACTGAGGAGTGGAGGTCTTGGGTCATGTGGTTACTTTATGGATAACTTTTGGAGGCAATCCCAAACAGTTTTCTAAAAGGGCTGCACCATTTTACAATCCTACCAGCAATGAATGAGGGTTCCTATCTCCACATCCCTGTCAGTCATTATTGTCTATCTTGTGATTTTAGTCATCTAATGCGGGTGAAGTGGGAGCTCATTGTGGTTTTGATTTGCCTTTCCTTGATGACTAATAATGTTAAGCATCCTTTTATTGGCCTTTTGCATATTTTCTTTGGATATGAAATGTATATTCAAATACCTTGCTTATTTTTAATTGAGTTTCTTGTCTCATTTTTTTTTTTAAAGATTTTATTTACTTGAGAGAGAGAGAGAGCACAAGAGGGGGGAGCGGGAGAGGGAGAAGCAGACTCCCTGCTGAGCAGGGAGCCCGATGCGGGACTCGATCCCGGGACTCCAGGATCATGACCTGAGCCGAAGGCAGTCGCTTAACCAACTGAGCCACCCAGGCGCCCCTCTTGTCTCATTTTTGAGTTATAAGTATTATTTACATATTCTAGACATAAGCCCCTGATCAGGTTTATGATTTGTAAGTATTTTCTCCCATTCTGTCCATTGTCTTTTCATATTTTTTATAGTATGGAGATGACCCAACTTGGACCAAGAGGAAAAGAAAAACACTTAGGGATGGTGGAGCAGTAACAGAGAAGAAGGATCTGATTCATGAGAGAGAAATAAACTTCTACTTTGTGAATCACTGATAATAATTGTGTCATACATCCAATAGTACATTTTCCCTTTTCAAATGCCTTCATATCCATTACTGGACTATGTTTCCATAGAAGCTCTGTGATATAGGTAGAACCATGTTATTCCCATCTTACAAAAGAGAAACCTGAGACTCAGAGAGCTCAGTGACTGACATGGTGTCACACAGCTTGTGGGTGCAAAGCGGCAATGAATTCTTAGCACCAAGGCTCCCTGCCTCCTACCATCCCTGAGCATTTAGCTAGGGAGTAGAGAGAGGTATATTTTGTCTTAAGGGAAGAAGGTGGATGGTCACAATACACCTTTGGTCAGAAGTCTAGACTCTGCTTCTCTTTATTGTGTACACTTTTATAGTGACTTAAACTTTCTGAGCCTTTGTTTCCTTATTTATAAATTAAAGAGTTGGACAGGTTGATGCTCTGAATTTCCTACCAGGTGTAAATTTCGTTTAATATAATTATACTGCTTCTAGGTAATTGTTATGCTAAATATATGCTCATATGGCATAACCACCTCAGCTAAACTTAAAATATATTGGGAAGTTCTTTTGGATGCCAGTTTAACAAGGCAGGTGCCCTTAAGCAGCAACAGAGATATAGGGTGCCTACATGGCTCAGTCGGTTAAGTGTCTGACTCTTGATTTTGGCTCAGGTCATGATCTCAGGGTTGTGAGATTGAGCCCCGTGTTGGGCTCTGTGCTCAGTGAGGAGTCTACTTGAGATTCTATCTCTCCCTCTGCCCCTACCCGCCCCCCCCAACTCTCTCTTTCTAAAATAAATACATCTTTAAAAAAGAGAGAGAGAGAGAGATAGATGTGGCTTCACATAAGACCTTTTGGAAGTCACTCCATGTCTCTGCTTGAATTTCCCCATTGTGGAATGAGAATTAAAGGAAATAATGTGTGTAAAATGCTGATTACAGCCCCTGACACAGGTAGGGACTCAATCAATGACAAAATAACTATTATTATACAAGATAGATGTGCAATCCATTAACCCCCTGATAACAAGAGGTCAAGATTGCATGTGATAGAGTTCACATGTACTCACAGAGAAGCCTGTCTGAGGAAGCCAGAGGACGACTCTTGGGAGAAATAGGATATTCTTAGGCTCTCATTTTAATGAAATCTTTATGAATGCCAAAAGCTGCACTGATCAACTATGATCCTGGGACCCCAGACAGGCTCTCTTCTTGGGTTGAATGCTGTCACACAAACATCATTACCTGGAAAAAAATGAAAGAAGGGTTTGGGATGGCATTGTTGACTGAGTAAGAGTTTAGGGAGGGGAAATCAATTTAGAAAAGTAAAGATAATTGTTCTTGCTAGCACTGGTATGATTTCATTTCCATGTTCAGAGAGAAGATAAAAACCCCCAAGCTGTATCTAGTAAAGAGCAAAATGCCTGCCCTGCCCTAGGGAAGCCTGTTTTACAGAGAGATCTCTCAGCTCCCAGTCCAACATTAGAGCTCAGAGCTGCAGCTGTGGTTTCAGTTTCCTGGGGAACAGGATGCATAATGTGTCAGTCCTGAAGGGAAGCCCTTTCTTTTCTCCTCAGATCAAAGATTGCCTCTACCATCCCCCATATGACTTCATCTCTTGTTCTTTCATCTGCCTGAGACCACAGATGTCCAGGACTCTGGAGTTATGCAATCTAATCTTCAAAAAAACTGTGTTTATATGGTCTCAGAGTCTGCTGCTGCCTTATTTGATGAAGCTGCACTGGGATATCTTATTTGAAACATCCCAGGAGAGAAAACTGGTTATAACTTTCCTTATAGGTTAAGGTAGCAACACTGATTACGGCATGGCAGGTAAACAGGACTCTGCTCAGAGTTGCTTTTATAATATGACCCTCAAAGCTCAGCAGAGTGAAAATATGATGAAACATTTAAACATTTAAATTAAAACTTTTTGGGGGGCTCCTGGGTGGCTCAGTCGTTAAGCGTCTGCCTTTGGCTCAGGTCATGATCCCAGGGTCCTGGGATCAAGCCCCACATCAGGCTCCCTGCTCAGCGGGAGGCCTGCTTCTCCCTCTCCCACTCCCCCTGCTTGTGTTCCCTCTCTCACTGTGTCTCTCCCTGTCAAGTAAATAAATAAAATCTTAAAAATAAATAAATAAATAAATAAAATTAATTAATTAATTAAAACTTTTTTTCAAGGCCCTTGTTACTCTGATGTTCTCCTTGACTTCTGTGGGAAATAGTTCACAGTCTGTGATTTTAAAAAAATTTATTCCTGGGCGCCTGGGTGGCTCAGTTGGTTAAGCGACTGCCTTCGGCTCAGGTCATGATCCTGGAGTCCCAGGATCGGGTCCCGCATCGGGCTCCCTGCTCCACGGGGAGCCTGCTTCTCCCTCTGACCCTCCCCCCTCTCATGTGCTCTCTGTCTCTCTCATTCTCTCTGTCTCAGATAAATAAATAAAAAAAAATCTTTAAAAAAAAAAAAATTTATTCCTAAGCAAAACTGGGATGTTATCCTCAAGCATTTCTTCCCTGTGGGTGACTTGCTGCCCTGCTGCCTCCACCCAAGGATAATTAGCCCCCTAATGATTTCTCATGCGAACACCTACCTTGTTCCATCAAAATGTACCTCTCCTGCTGCCTATCTTCTCTATATCTTCCTCTCTGCTTTATAGCTAACTTAAAGAGAGTAGGAAAAATAGCAAGAGAGAGGGAGAGAAGGGGAGAGAAAGAGGAAGATTTAAACCCACGAATATGTTAATATAAGTTGCAATTTCCTTATCTATAAAGTAAAAATAAAACCAGAAACAGTCAAACTGAATTAAAATATATTTAGGCCTGGGGCACCTGGGTGGCTCAGTCGGTTAAGCGTCTGACTCTTTTTTTTTTTTTTTAAAGATTTTATTTATTTATCAGAGAGAGAGACAGACAGAGGCAGGCAGAGGGAGAAGCAGGCTCCTTGCTGAGCGAGGAGCCCGATGTGGGGCTCAATCCCAGGACCCTGGAATCATGACCTGAGCCGAAGGCAGAGGCTTAACCGACTGAGCCACCCAGGTGTCCCAAGCGTCTGACTCTTAATTTCTGCTCAGGTGATGATCTCAGGGTCCTGGGATTGAGCCCTGTGTTGGGCTCTGTGCTCAGTAGGGAGTTTGCTGGAGATTCTCTCCCTCTCCCTCTACTCCTTCCCCTGCTCATGCTCACACTTCCTCTCTCAAATAAATAAATAAATCTTTAAATCTATCTACCTATATATAGGCCTGCAGTTGAGGAAAATGCTCAGATTACTTCAGATAATGGTGCTTTATTGTAGAGATTCATAGGGAAGTAAGTGAGAAAGCAGAGGAAGCTGGTTCAGCAGAGGATGAGTAGGTGGCATGGAGAACTAGAATGCTCTCCAGAAGACCACAGCCACCTAGTGGTCCAGTAGCAGCTCTTGGTGGTCTGTTCTTGGGATTCAGGAACCCTCCATCTCTGTATCAACAGCTACTACTTCTGACAGCCAAATGATTTTTCTGACTAATCTCTGGTCTCCTGCCTGCTCACTCAAGGCTTCTCCAGCCTCATGGCTTCTGTTCCTGCCATCTTTCTGTGGATATTTCTGCTCCTTGCTACTCTACTCTCTGCACCTTACAACAAAACTCTCCAATCAGGAAAACCAAAACCAAAACCAAAAACCTCTCCAATCAGAGTTCCATTGATTGCTCCCTAGTACAATTACCCACAGATTTTTCCAAACTTACCTTTCCTCTTGGCTCATGTTAATAGTTCTTAGAGATTGATCAGGAGTAGAATGACACCTTTACAGGTTTATCAGACTTGGTTTTCCGCATGTGCTTTCTTGCTTCACTCCTAGTCCACAAACATGTATAGAGCGCCAGTGATATACCAAATACTATGCCAAGCACTGTGGATAGCAAGATGACAGAACATGAATCAGACTATGAGAGAGACAACCCAGAAAAGAAACAATTGAAATTTAGTGATGCATTTGTTTTCTAGGATTGCTATGACAAATTGCCACAAAATGGGTGGCTTAAAACAGCAGAACTTAATCTCTCACAATTCTGGAGGCTAAAAGTCTAAAATCAAGGTGTCAGCAGGGCCATGCTCCCTCTAGCTTTTGGTAGTTGCCTGCAATCCTTGGCATTCCTGGGCTTGTAGACACATCACTCCAATCTCTGCCTCAGATTTCACATGGTGTACTCCTTGTGTGTCCCCGTGTCTTCACATGGCCTTCCTTTAGGGACACCAGTCATTGGATTTAGGACCTACCCTAATCCAGTATGATCACATCTGCAAAGATCCTATTTATTTTTTTTTTAAAATTTTATTTATTTATTTAGTGAGTGAGTGAGCGAGAGAGAGAGAGAGAGAGCACCAGAGGGGGAGGGTCAGAGGGAGAAGCAGACTCCCCACTGAGCGGGGAGCCCGATGCAGAGCTCAATCCTGGGACTCCAGGATCCTGACTTGAGCTGAAGGCAGACGTTTAACTGACTGAGCCACCCAGGCTCTGTGCAAAGATCCTATTTATAAATAAGATTACATTCATTCACTGGTTCCTGGTGGACATGAATTTTGAGGTGACACTATTCAATCCAGCATGGGTGGTAAAGCGTACACTGGTTGGGGGAGTACAGGGTGCTCCACAGAGGATACTTACTCCCTTCCTCCTTGAATAATGGCTGCCTACTGGCCTGATCTAGTCATAGAAAGTCCAGCACAACTGAGCAGCATAGGAGAAGCAATAATGGTAAAGAGTTACCATTTGTTGAATGATTGCTTTGTATGACAGGCATCATAATAGGTGCTTTATATAGAATTAAATTTAATTCACACAACACCATAATTAAATAATAGTATTCCAGGGGCGCCTGGGTGGCTCAGTCATTAAGCGTCTGCCTTCGGCTCAGGTCACGATCTCAGGGTCCTGGGATCGAGCCCCGCATCGGGCTCTCTGCTCGGCAGGAAGCCTGCTTCTCCCTCTCCCACTCCCCTTGCTTGTGTTCCCTCTCTCACTGTGTCTCCCTCTCTCTCTGTCAAATAAAAAATAAAATCTTAAAAAAAAATAACAGTATTCTGGTTAAGTTAGTTAATCAGGGAGGTTAAGTTAGTTTCTCAAGGTCAAATGGCCAGTTAAGGGCAGATCAGGGTTTGACCTAAGGTCCAAGATTTTAGCACTACAAATACTTCAAGGGAGCCTGGGGCTGACACGACCTGGTATAGTGCAACTCGAAATACCTAAAAATATCTCCTCTATAGATATAAAAAATTCTGTGTTAGGTGACTCATTTGTCGTAGGGCATCAAAAGTTCATGTAAACAGTTATCATTTAGAACTGTGTCATCCAAGATGGTAACCATTAGCCATATGTGACTACTGAGCGCTTGAAATGTGGTTAGGTTGGAAAGAGCCGTGCTGTTATTCTAAAATACACAGATTTAGTATGAAAAAGAAGATTGTAAAATATCTCAATCTTTATACTGAAATCATATTTTAGATCTATTGGGTTAGATAAAATATACTATTAAAATTAATCTTGGGGCGCCTGGGTGGCTCAGTCGGTTAAGCGACTGCCTTCGGCTCAGGTCATGATCCTGGAGTCTCTGGATCGAGTCCCGCATCGGGCTCCCTGCTCGGCAGGGAGTCTGCTTCTCCCTCTGACCTTCCTCCTTCTCGTGCTCTCTGTCTCTCATTCTCTCAAATAAGTAAATAAAATCTTTAAAAAAAAAAAAAAATTAATCTTATCATTTTCTTCTTCCCCTTTTCAATGTGGCTAATAGAAAATTTAAAATCAAATTCATGGCTCACATTACATTCCTATTGGACAGTGCTGGTCTGGAAAATCTCTGAACATAGAACTTCAAAAAGCATATTTCCAATGGGAGTGAGTATATCAGAGAAGGTAGACAGGTGCTGGGCCGTGTTGAAATTAAGGTGGACCTAGGTGGCTCTGAAGAGAGGTCTTTGTGCAGCCAGGCGGTAATTGAGGCCATTAATGCCTGGTTTTGGAAATGACAAAACAAATCACTGAATCTTGGAATTTCATGATTTAAGAAATAAATGCCTTTAATAATAAATGTCCAGTTAGTAATGGGAAGGAAATGCCTTGGACTCAGTGTCTGAATGTCTGGGTTCTAATCTCAGCTTCACCTTTTATTAGCTGGGAGATCTTGGGAAAATAATTTAATCTCTTTTTTTGTATGTATAATGAAGGAGATAAATCTGCTTGACCTTTCTCAGAGGGTTATTTCAGGTATTTTAACTTATTCAAAAGCCCATCTAAATTTCTGAAGCACCGTGCAAATATAAGATATTAAAAAGACATTGCCTATGTTATAACGTCTGGCTGTACAGAGAGTTGTTGATAATTTTCAGAGTGGATAATTAAAGACAATTTGGCATTGAACATATTAGTGTGTTCATGCTTCTGTCTATGCAGGAGAGCAAAAGGAAGTGAAGACGAAGAAAGCCAATAGCTCCCATTTTTTTCTATCATAGTTGCAACTCCCTAAGGAAATTCGGATGAGAATTCTGGAACCAAGCAAAATCAAGTAAATCAGGCTGAGATAATAAATAGAATAAAAGTTGCTGTAGGACGATGTTTGGGCTGAGCTACTCGCTCTGCCCAAGCAGGCAACTTCCTGGGTTGGCTCTTTTTAGAGGCAAAGGCAGCACAATGCTGCCCTCTGTTGTTAACAGCGTGGCATGACCAGCTGGGGGCATTTCCCCATTTTTCTTAAAACAGTCAGTTCCCCAGCCCCAGGCTTGTCAGAAGTTCCTACAAAGGACCTAGGAGAAGCCAGGGGTGCCTGAGGCATTCTCACCCCTGTGTCAGCCTCGGGGAATACTGGCTGAGGTTGGGTCAACCTTAAGGGTGATTGTTGACAGCTATGACTCCTCAGACATCTCTCCATTACTTGTTGGCCAACATTCAGGGAGGCCAATGTTCTCCTGGGCCTTTTTGTTGCTGTATGTGTCTGGAACTAAAACTCAGGCTCCAATCCCTCAGCTCTCAATTTGACACAAAGAAGGGTGGACAAATGTAAATGACCTCTGATGATCCCACTTTCCCAGTCACCTTCTGAGGTAAGGCTCCAGGGGCTGAAATTCTGGAAGGTGGCCTTGCAGTTTTCACAAAATTCCAGGGGCCCAGGGCCATCTAAAGGAAATCCCTACACAGTATTCACCTGTGGGATCAGACTTAGCTACACTCTAGAGAACACATAGGGTTTTTAAAATTCTAAAGAATTTAAAAATAGTGCTTCTTTCTGATCACTAAATTAATACATATTCTTTGTAGGATACGTGAAAGTTACTGAAAGGTACTGTGATTACACCCCCATAAACTATACATTATTTTGTTTTATGTTCTGTAATTCCTTTTTTAATATTTCATATAATTAATAAAAGGCAACAAACCCTACCCCAAAACAAAAACAAAAACAAAAGGCCAGGACCCAGACTACAATGGACTAAGGATTCCTACTTTTTTTTTTAAGATTTTATTTATTTATTTGACAGAGAGAGACAGCGAGACAGGGAACACAAGCAGGGGGAGTGGGAGAGGGAGAAGCAGGCTTCCTGCCAAGCAGGGAGCCCAATGCGGGGCTTGATCCCAGGACCCTGGGATCATGACCTGAGTCAAAGGTAGCCGCTTAACAACTGAGCCATCCAGGTGCCCCTAAGGATTCCTACTTTTAAAAAATGAGAAAAAAATCAAATGATCCAGTAAAAGATTATCAACAGATATAAGCAAGTAGTTTAGAGAAGCTGTAAGTGGAATGGTGAATATGCATAGATGAAAAGACACCCAACCTCAATCAGGGAAATGAGACTTTTCCCACCCAGTTTAAAAGTCTGGTAATAGTAAAGTCTGGTGGAGATGTGGGGGATCGGGAATATTCGTACCCTACTTTCGAGGGTAAGTGTGGTGTAGCCTCTTTGAAGAAAATTCTATAACATCTGCTACAGGTGAAGACGCAATTCAGCTTATTTTCCATGACAGCATATACATACACTTAAAATAAAATTGGAACCATTCATTAATTCTATTTAATAACCTGCTTAAGTAAAGAGCTTAAAGACACATCATGAACATTTTTCTGTTGTTAAACAAGAAAAGTTATTATTAAAAAGCCTCCAGCAGAGGCTCCTAACCCATGCTTCCTCTCTGCACTTTGGGGGGCCTAGCATTTTGGTGCTTCTAAAACATTTATGGACTCTGACCTCAACAGTCTATATTTGGACCCTACTAATCTTTTTGGCTCTCTTGTCAGGTCTCTTAATTCTCCAGAGCAGCTTTTCCACATTTTCTCCATTTCCTTAAGCCTCTAATTCTACATAACTTTTACTCTCAGCACATGATCTGACCTTCTATTTCACAGGGGAATTAGGAATCATTCAAGTCATTCCCAGGATAAACCATAACAAAGTGGCCTTGATCCAAGCCTTCCTCCAGATACTGCCCTAGCTCTTCTCTCCAACACAGGTATAGGAAAAACTGTGGCACATTAAAAAAAAAAAAAAAAAAAAATCAGACTTCTCCGTTCTCCTTTTCAAACAAATCTATTCCTAGACACAGTTGAATTGTCCAAGGTGGGAACTTGACCCAATCTAGGTTATTTGGAGTTCTTCCTTAATTTTTTGTTTATTAATCTGGGTATTATTCTATTATATGGCTATACCATGATCGTAAATCCATTCCCCTGTTGGTGAATTTTTGGAATGTTTCCAGTATTTGGGTTATTGTTAATAAAGCTACTATGAACATTCTTGTGCAAGTCTTTTGGGAGGCATTTATTTCCATTTCTCTTAGATAAATACCCAGGAATGGAATTGCTGGGTAATATGTTAGATGTATGTGTAGGAGCCAAGAGCAGACCATCCCAAATGTGCCACTTTGGCATATTAATTAATTAAAATTAAAGTTAGTTAAAAGGAGCCAGTGCAAGAAGAACATTCTGGCCCCCCTTTGTCTCCAGAAAGCAGAAATCTCCCATGTGAAAGGTACCCTCCCTGTACCAAGAGGTAAAGAGACATCCTTATCAACAGAGATAGGGAATTCAGGCCAAGAAGGCTGTATCAACAAACCTTGTACTTTTTACAAATTTACTACCCCAGCCCAAATTCTGTTCAGAATTCGTACTAACTGAAACTCCTGAACATAAGTTATCTTTGTCCTGTCAATTCCTCACAGAATTATTGTCTCTTTGTCTAAAAAATATAAAAACTGCCTGCCTTCGTCATTCTTTAGGCCTCAATTTCATTATTGGGCCTCCTTGTGCAAATAATTAAACTTTTTTTTTTCTTCTGTTAATCTGTCTCATGTCAATTTAATTCTTCGACTAGCTGGAAGAACTCTGAAGGATGGAGAAAAAATTTTCCTCCCCAACATATGTTTAACTTTATACAAAACTGCTAAACAGTTCTCCAAAGCAATTATACCATTTCACATTCTAACCAGGCATGTACAAGAGTTCCATTTACTTCATATTTCCACCAGTATTTGATATAACCACTCTTTGATGTTAGCCTTTTTAAAGAGTGTGAAATGCTCTCTCACTGTGGTTTTAATTTGTATTTTCCTGATGACTAATGATGTTGAGCACTTGTTCATGAGCTTTTTGACCACTTGTATATCTTCTTTTCTGAACTGTTAGTCAAATATTTGACACTGGAAGACCTTGTACCTTCAGCAGGGTATGGTATTTTGTTTACCATAGAGTAGGTTAAACTCAAGACAAGAAAAGAAAAGCACTCAGCAGTTCAAGCCAGGCATTGAAATATCTTGAGGTTAAATTGAGCTTTTTAGTGAAATTTTGTGAAAGGGCTCCCCTTCTGCCTTCCCACCAACCACTGTTTTCAAAAGTACCTCTGCCATATATTCTTGGGCAGCCCTTTCATTCTGCAGTTTCTAAGCTGTGCAGTGGGTGTTTGGGCTACGTGTGACTGTTTCTGATATTGCCATTCCTCCAGTCCCACCAGGCAGGATGCAGAGTCCCAGCAATAGCCTTTGTTTGTCTTGCCATATGTCCTTCCTGGCTGAAGTGAAGCTTCACTTGTTACTTCCTGTCCTATAAGTCAACTCTTCATTATGTTTCCTGGTGTCCCATGGGCAAATAAACAAACAAATGAATAAATCAACAAGAAGCCAAACCATCAGGATTTGTGTGCAACACCATCATAGTAATAACTGACATGTATATGAAGCATTGCAGTTTATAACATGTTTTCATACATATAATTTATTTTTATCTTCAAAACAGTCATGGGGCATCATTATCATCTCCATTTTACAGATGAGGCAAACTAAGGCTCAGAGAGGTTAAATGAGCTGCCCATGGTAATCATCCTTGGTTATTCTTGAGAAAGGAGAGCTGAGACTGGGATTCCCAAATGGCAATATGGTGGAGGCAACCCAGTCTCTAAAACCACAGACCAGTGCTGGGAGGGAGGTAGATAGGGATGAGGAAGGAAAGAGGACCAAGCGAGCTTGAGATACTGGGCTCTTTTAACTCCCAAGGGTGCTGACCTAGGCTAGCTCAGGGCACAAGTGCAACTCTCTCTGTGATGTGTTCTGAGGAGTCTTCAAGGAACTCCAACCAAAATCTACTTCCTTGGGCATGCACAGTGCCTTAGATTCCATCATCATTCCTCTCCTATTAATTAGGACAGTACTTCTTAAACTTTTCCACTGAAACTCTCTCAATGGCATAGGCATATAAAGGTTACCCCGGGTGGGTGGTGGTTTGGAACAGAGTTCCAAGTGGGAGCTGAAAGAGAAACCTTTCTGAATCTGATGTTTTATCTTAAAAATTAATGCAGATTTCACATTTTTTTCCACAGTAAAGGTGTGTATTTTTAAAGATTTTATTTATTTATTTGAGACAGAGAGAATGAGAGACAGAGAGCATGAGAGGGAGGAGGGTCAGAGGGAGAAGCAGACTCCCTGCCGAGCAGGGAGCCCGATGCGGGACTCGATCCCGGGACTCCAGGATCATGACCTGAGCCGAAGGCAGTCGCTTAACCAACTGAGCCACCCAGGCGCCCAAAGGTGTGTATTTTTAAAATGCATGTATTTTATTATAAAAATAATGATCCTTTTACAAAGAGGTGTGTGTGTGTGTGTGTGTGTGTGTGTGTGTGTGTGTGTGTGTGTGTTGATGGCTGTCCTCTGGTTTCTGCATCCCTGTGGCAGACTGACTCATTTCTCACTTTGAAAAAACAAGACTTCAGGTATTGAAAACCCTGGTTAAAATTTAAAATTAAATTGTACCTGAAAATGAGATTACTTTATGTTTCTGTCATTAATTAATATAACTCTTTTACCAGATTAACCTAAGGGAGAGCAGGACATTGGGTTAGGAAGTAGAGAGGCAGCAGAAAGAAAAGTTAAAAATTCTGTGGAATTGCCAGAGCATTTGAGTCCTGTCTTTGGGTTCAACATCACAGTGATAGGCATTGTGACAGGAATAATGATTCCCCAGACTGTGATCCCCACCTAACCCCAAACTATGAGCAACAGTAATCCAAACCTGGATCTAAAAGTCTCCTGACAGTTATGACAGAAAGAATCTTGATTTTTCAATATACTATATTTTTCAGCCCTTTACATTATTTTGGGCAATTCTGAGGCTACTCTTGACATATGCAAAGTTAAAACTTTCATTGGCCTTACTCATATCTTCTGTGACTCACTCAACCTGACAGGGAAATTTGTAACTATGGCTGAGACCAACAAATAAGCAAGCAAGCAAACAAACAACACCTCTTTCTTACTGCCCTTGTCAATATGAAAATTGTTGAGGATCAGGATCCTGAACTTAAGTCCTGGGCCTACATATGATAAAGTTCTACTACTTGTCAGTTACAAGATAGAGAAGAAAATTTATTTTGAAATCCATCCTAAAACACAGGATGACTTGCATGGCATTTGTGATTTTGATGAGAACTAAAATGCAGTCCAAGTTTCCCTGAAAAACAGTAAAAAGTGTAATATAGACTTAATCCATATTTAAGCCTCTCTGTTCGACCTCCCACATTTATTCCCTCTTCTGGATCCAGTAGGTTGTTGGAGCCAGACTGAGGGCTTGGAGATCATCTGCTGTCATCCAGGTTTTTTACTCTATAAGTGGGAAAATGATGTCTAGACTGCTGACCTACCCAAGGGCCCTCAGCTGGTTAGGGGCAGATCTGAGACTGCAAGCTGGATCTCTAGCCTTCCAGGCCAGGGCTTTTCTTGCCACACCCTGCTTTGGTGAGACTGATGGAAAGCAAGTTGTTTTTGTGGAAGCTACATACATTTTGGCTTAAGGTCTCTTGCTGAGGTCATTTAGATGTTAGAGATGATTGGAGTCCTCACCCTTAGGGCCAGGAACCACAACTATATTACCAGAGTATTACTATCTTGAAAAGTCTTGGAGGTAGACAACTGTTTGGGAGGTTGCAGGAAGTCAGGGGACTGGTCACAGGGTGTCATTTGTATAGGAAGAACATTTTTTTTTTTTAAAGATTTTATTTATTTATTTGACAGAGAGAGAGATAGCGAGAGCAGGAACACAAGCAGGGGGAATGGGAGAGGGAGAAGCAGGCTTCTTGCCGAGCAGGGAGCCCGATGTGGGACTCGATCCCAGGACCCTGGGATCATGACCTGAGCCGAAGGCAGACGCTTAACGACTGAGCCACCCAGGTGCCCTAGGAAGAACATTTTTTTTTTTAAGATGTATTTGTTTATTTTGAGAGAGAGAGAAAGAAGAGCAGAGGAAGAGGGAGAAAGAATCTCAAGCAGACCCCGGGCTAAGTGCGGGGACTGAGTGTGGAGGCTGATATGGGGCTCGATCCCACGACCCCAAGATCTCAACCTGAGCTGAAACCAAGAGTCAGATGCTTAACCGACTCCACCCAGGTGCCCCAAAGACATTCTAAAAAAAGATTTTATTTATTCATTTAGAGAGACAGAGAAGTGCACCTGGGTGGCTCAGTTGGTTAAGCATCTGCCTTTGGCTCAGGTTATGATCCCAGGGCCCTGGGCTGGAGTCTGCATCAGGCTCCCTGCTCAGTGGGGAGTCTGCTTATACTACTGCCCCTCCCCACTGCTCATGCTCTCTGTCTCTCAAATAAATAAAATCTTAAAATAATAATAATCATTATTATAATTTTTGTTTGTTTGTTTTTTAAAATTAACATATATTATTTGTTTCAGGGGTACAGGTCTGTGATTCATCAGTCTTACACAATTCACAGTGCTCACCATAGCACATACCCTCCCCAATGTCCATCACCCAGCCAATAATAATAATTTTTTAAAAATAGAGAGAAAGATTGAGAGTGAGAGGGAGAGCATGAGCAAGGGGGTGGCTGAGGGAGAGGGAGAGAGAGAATGCCAAGCAGACTCCATGCCAAGTGAAGAGTCTGATGCCAGTCTTGATCCAATGACCCTGAGATCATGACAAGAGCCAAAATCAAGACTCGGATGCTCAACAGACGGAGCCACCCAGGTGCCCTGAGAAAAGATGTTCTTTGCATTTAGATCATATTGTTACTTTGGGAAAACAGGGGGGCTGAGGGAAATTATAGCAGATGACTGGTCCCTTCAAGCTCCTCCTGGCACCATCAGTACAACTCACATGCATAGTCAATGTTAGCACCCTTGGGAAGAGATGGGGAATCATTCATTCAGTAAATTACTTTTCAATGTCAACATTTTTCTCAGACCCTTATATGATAGCATCCACACTTAACCATCTATTGGGTTTTCGATTATTAATTAAAAGTTAGGCTTTAGAGTGCAACAAACCTGGGTGCAGACCTAGCCCATGCCTCTTACTACTGTTCTGCCAGGCCTTCTATAGAAACTCAATGCATGTTATTGGTGAAGATATTAAGTGACAAAAAGGCACTGTGGATTCAGTTGACTCATATTTGTATTTAAAAATTACAGCAGCATCGGAGTGCCTGGGTGGTTCAGTTGGTGAAGTGTCTGACTCTTGATTTCAGCTCAGGTCATGATCTCAGGGTCGTGAGATCGAGTCCCGCATTGGGACTCTGCTAGGCATGGAGCCTACTTAAGATTTTCTCTCTCTTCCTCTGCCTTCCTCACCCTTCTCTTTCTCTCCCTCTAAAAAAAAAAAAAAAAAAAAAAATGACAACAGCATCTACAAACAAATGACGGCTAACTATCTACAACTGGAATGATTTATTCAGACCACAGATGATGCTTTGTGTGCAAACTGACTGATTTGAACCCGTTGTAATAATTACTCTGCAGGGTCATTGGTCCATAGCGTTAGTACCTTGGACATAATGGAAGAGCATGGATTTTGGAATCTTACAGACCTGGGCTCAAATCCCAGCTTTGTCATGTCCTGACTGTGCCATCTTTGACAAGTTGCTTAACTTTTCTGAGTCTCAGTTTCCTCATCTCTAAAATAGGGATAATACCTACTTTACAGAGCTGTTAGAGGATTGGATGATATAATGTACATAGGAACCTGGGGTATGATGGGTGTCAAATAAATGTTTATTTGTATTCTCACAATTTGAACAAAGCTTAATAATCCACATCAGTTTGAAAGCATTTATTTAAATTGCAGAGGGCCTGGACATGAAGAGCTTCATACCTAGAAGGACTTGTAGCCCCACTATATGAAAACAGGGAGAAGAATAAAATAGGTTTCACATTTAATAGTACTTTCAACGTTTTGTTTTTACTTTTGTTCTCTAGGAGCATCTAGAGACAGCTTCAGCCTCTACCTAGAATCCTTTACATAACTTTTCCTTCTTCCTCTACTCCTTCATCTTCCTTTCTTCTTTCTCCCACCTTGTCCTGCACTGGTGGGGTGGAGGGGGGGCATGAGCACATCAGTGCAATGTTCCACTGTCACTGGTGATGGCTCATGTGTTCCTGAGGGCCATGTTGGAGAAGCTGGACCCATGCAAAACCCCTTATTAAAGAGTGGCCCTGACTGCAAGCATTGATGGTGCTGGTAGAGCCAGCCCCAGCCCTGAATCATTTTCATGATAGTCAAGGCAGGAATTATCATTGGTTCAGAATATCCCCGCCCTTCTTCCCTGGAACGGAAGGCTGGAGGCCACTTAAAGGGAAGTCTCTTCTACAAACAGGCAGGGCAGAAGTGAATGCAATGAGGTAGTGCAGAGATCAGCTTCGTGAGGGCATGATCTCCTAGAAGTTGTGGTTTATTCATTGCCAGGGAGCCTGGCAAGTTGACTCAGGGCCTTCATCTTCGCCATCTCCTGCTCAGTCTCTCTCACACCTGTGTTCACCTTGTGGATTTATGGAAGGATTGTGTACAGTGTCTTAGAAACTTCTCACACTTGTGGAAGGACCTGTGTCAGTCTTCCCCCCCTTTGGAAAATGTGCTTTGCCTATTTCAAGAATGTCCCTTCCATTTCCTATTCCCAGGGCTGCACAATATGCTTTATCTCTTCTTTTGGACATAATTGTGAAGAAAGATACTCCGTCCTTGAAAAAATTTTCATCCCTGGCCAAATCTTTTTTTCCCATTTCCTCAGATAGTTTGGGAAACTAGCACTCATGTTGCTACTCTCTGGCTTTGTACTGATCTCCCAGAGCAGGTAGCCACTCTTGGCTCTGTTTGTCAGAGTTGAATTGGAGCAAGGAGCCATGTGACATATTGGTATGCAGATCATGTGACAATGGAATGAGAAACAAAGAGCAGGAGGCTCAGCCTTCAGGCAAATGACCAATATAGGAATGAGAGCTGCTAGTATTTCCTGTTTATCTTTTTAATGCTAATTATCTGTTTCTTGTTCTCAAATTTAGCAGTTGTTGACCTAGCTCAATTTTAGATGCCCAGAAACTGTCCTCCAAATATATGCCTCCAATATAACTTGGGGGTTCATTAGATTAATTAATTAATAGTGGTTAATAAATGCTTTGAAATCTTTTTATTAAAAGGGCCACCTAAGTACAAAGTGTTATTATAATCAGGTCTAATGAGGTCAGTGATTTAAAGAGAGGGTTTCAAACCATATATAAAGCCCCTCCAACTGTACAGGATGAAGGTAAGAAGAGGCAGGTGATTCTACAGGCTGGTGTTTAGAACCTCCTCCACAGTGGCAGAGCCACACTGAAGTTTGCTTGGATTGAAGCCAGGTAATCATAGATCTACCAACTAATGGATTCTCAAATTGTTTAACTTGTCTTTTAGGACAAAGGCCACTGCTTTGTTAAAGCCTGGCGTGCAGGGTAGTGCTGAAGACGGGGGACTTTCCTAAACCAAGAGGAGAGATTTGCTCTGCAAGTTCACAAACCAGGTTAGTGCTCACCTTCTTGTATCTTGTAGAACACTTAAGCTGTCTTTTGAATGAAACCAAAAATAGAATGTAGGGAGCACAGCAAACCTCTTCTGAGTCATGATCTCTAATGCTCCTCTCAGTGGCTTCTTTTGGTTTTCTAAGGAGACTATAGTCGAAGAATGGGAACAAAATTATGATATGAGCAACCTTGGAGACAGGATGGGAGTATGTGTGTTGGCCTAACATATTTAAGATATTTATAGGCTCATGTCAATATGAAATTGGATTAAAATGAGTTGGGAGATTATACTTAGGAAAGAGTGATCCAATGAACCATAATACTGAGCCTATGAGAATAATATCTTGGAACTGGCAAAAAAAGTATTATACGGGAAATGATTCTAAATTTTCTTTTAATTAAAACAAATTTCCTTCAGAAAACTTTCAAGTTTTAAAATTAACCAGTTTCTCTTTCAAATCATAATAGGTGCTGTAGGATAAGATTCACAACCATGCTACCCTCTATCCTGTTTTGGGGACTTATTGCCCTCATTGGTAAGTCATCGACTGACATTTAGCATCTTCTGCAGGGTGTCCACAAAAACATGTAGCATAGTCATGAATCAGAAAAAGCAATGATTGGGCGCCTGGGTGGCTCAGTTGGTTAAGCCACTGCCTTCAGCTCAGGTCATGATCCTGGAGTCCCAGGATCAAGTCCCGCATCGGGCTCCCTGCTTGCTCAGCGGGGAGCCTGCTTCGCCCTCTGACCCTCCCCCCTCTCATGCTCTCTCTCTCTATCTCATTCTCTCTCTCAAATAATAAATAAAATCTTTGAAAAAAAAAAAAGCAATGATTACATGTAATGGAGGGGTGGGTTCTCCTTCTAATCAGCCTGGCCATCAGTCAACTGCTTACATCTATAATTAACAGTGTCTTCTGCTTGCCAAGTAGGTGAAGGCACTGTCAGTGGGAATTTATGGAACAGTGCCTTGGGAGGCAAGACATATGAAGATAAAATTATTAATACCAGGCAGTAAATAAGAGTTAAATGAATATAGACAGAAAAAGACACTAGTCAGGATGTTGAGACCAGAAAGGCTTTCTGGGAGGATGTTATCCTTGAAGAATGTTTGGTGTTATTTGATAAGAGAAGAAAAGAGTCTGCTGTATGGGTAGAATGGCTTTAGTATAGGGAGGCAGAAATGCATCAAAAGTGTTGGGAGTACAGTAAACAGATCAGTGAGACCAGAACAGAAGTGAGGATTTCTGAGGGGAAGGATAGAAAGGTAGGCTGGTGAGATGGTTAGGGACTTTGAATAAGAAAAGATTGAAAATTTGGCTTCGGAAAAATGAAAAGCAGCTGTAAACAATGTTCAAGTTGTCTTTACGAATAGGGTGAAGATTGAGAAGAAAGTATTTCTGAAATGTTTAATTGTAAATTTGAAAAAGTGAAGCTACAGAAAAGTGATAATTTCCGATTATTTATGTGGTCAAAGGCAGGGGAACATAGTTTTAAATTTTTATTCTTTCTTTAATTTCCAGGTGGGAGCAGAGTTATATAGCCAGTGGACTAATTATGAGCTACCCTACTAGCTATGTTTAATTGAAAGGTGACTATAATTAAGAAGAGCCTGTGTGTTTATGATGTCAACACAAGTAGTGTAAAGTCCATGGTCATATTCTAATCCCCTTAAAGCAAACTTAGGTATGCATGAATCTGCTGGGAATCTTGGTTAAAGTGCAGATTCTTTGACCTTATACCTAAAGACTCTGATTCAACAGACCTGGTATGAGGAGCCCAGAATAGGTATTTTTAATAGGCATCCAGATAACTTTGATACCTGTGAGCATAGCGAAGGCTGGCTCTCCAGTAAAAAGAAATTGAAACTTTTGACATATGGACACTTGATCCAGATAACTTAGATTATTCCTTTACTTCTCATTCATCCATCCATCCATCCATCCATCCATCCATCCATTATCCATTCACAAATATTTATTGAATGTCACAAATATTTATTGTGCCAGGCATTGTTCTAGGTGCTGAGGAGGAGATAGCAAAGGGAAAAAAATGTTCTAGTGAGAGGAATAGGAAAAAAGAGAGGAAGAAATAAAAGGAAGGAAGGAAGGAAGACATGTCAGGTGGTGATAGGTGATATAAATAAAATAATATAAGGTAATGGGTGATAAGGAATGAGGCATGAGTGTGTTGCCTTTTTAATATAAGTAGAAAAAAAGGCTCTTTAGTAAGTTAATTAAAAATTGTTGTAGAATGTTTCAAACACATAAAATGGGGGAGGGAATAGTGTAATTAACTCCCGTGTACCATCATCAAGCATCTATGGTTTTCAACACTTTGCTATTCTTATTTTATCTATTCCTCATGTCTGCATTTTTTGGGAGGATCGGAGGTTAGAATATTGTAAAGCAACCCAAAAGATCAAAACATTTTACCTATAAATGTTTTAGAATGTGTCTAAAATGTACAAGGACCAGCTCTGGCACAAGAAGATGTTCCTGGCTCACCTTAAACATTTCCTGCCCCAGACCAGGAATGAGACCTTTTTCTGAGGAGCACTGGTTCCTCTGAGTGGGAAATAGTATTTAGAGACCACAATATGAGTATCAGGGGTACTCCATTGCTATGGGGTGTTATTCCTTCCAGGTCTTTTCAGTGGAGAGAACTTAGGAAGTATATATTTTTTTTAAAGAAAGAAAAATAATTAAGTATTCATACTGATATTTCCTGACTCCTAATAACATTAACATGATACTTATTTATATATAATAGTTTCAAAATAACTATGGCAGTATTACCAACCAACAGTGATCCTGTGCATATAGTTTAAGATTTTCTTATGATTCTTTATGTTCATAGGATGTATTCCACTAGTGGTGTATGCTTACATTGGCTTGTTTTTAAGTAACTAGAAATAATTCTCTTCTATTAATTAAGTTTTCAGTTTGATATAATTTGTCTCTCACTTTCTAGGATTTTTTTTCTATTTAATTTTTTTAAATTATAGAAACATGTACATGGCTCCAAAATAAAAACTATAAAAAAGGTACATTTAGAGAAGTCTAGCCTCTATCCCTGTCCCTTTTACGTCTTCTTACCTTGCCCCATAACTAACAATTTTTATTAGTTTTTGGTTCATCCTTGTATTGTTTCTTTTGAATATATAAAGAAATCTCTCACACACACAAACACACACTATCATATTTTCTCCCTTTTTCAAACAAATACAATTCCATAACTACTACTCCATACCTGGAGATAATGTTATAGAATCATATAGAGTTCTTCCTTTTTGCAGCTGCATAGTAATCTGTTGTGTGGAAGGGGCTTAGCTTACTCAGTCCCTATGTGAATGATACTTGCATTGTTCCCAGATCTTTGCTGTTATAAATAGTGCTGAAACAACAGCCTATTGCAAAATCTCCTTCCACAGCAATGTATAAGACTGCCTATTCCCCCACAGCCTCATTGTCAGAATACATTGTCAAACTTTTGGATTCTTGCCAATTAAATAGGTAAAAAATAGTGTCTCAGTGATGTTTTAATATGGCATTCTCTTTTGAGTGTGGTTGAGCACCTTTTTATACATTTAAGGATTTTTTCTTTTTTTTTGTTTATGAACTGTTTATTCATATCTTTTGCTGATAGGGTGGTATTTGAACAGAGTCCTGAAGGCAGTGAGGCAGCAAATCATGTAGATACCTGGAGAAATAGCATTCTATGCAAAAGGATCTGTAAATATAAAGGCCTTGAGCTAGGAACCTGCCTGAGATGTTGAAGGATAAGCAAGGAGAAGAATGTGACTGGAGAAGAGTGAGGGAAGGGAAGGAGAAGTCAGAAAGTGAGCAGAGGCCAGATCAGGTAGGGCTTGAAGGCCACAACAGAATGATTGGAAAGCCACTGGAAGGTTGATCCCATGATCCCATGCATGTTTCCACAAACCAGTCTGGCTGCTGGGGGATAGACTGCAAGGGTGGAGGAAGGAGGTCAGCTAGGAGGCTGTTACAATAATCAAGATGAGCAATGGTGGTAGTTTGGACCCTGGTGGTAGCAGAGGTGGTGAAAAGTGGTCAGATTCTGGGTATATGTTGTCAGTCTGCACCCTCACTCACAGCTTCTACGCTTCTATCTTACATATGATCTGTGTCCTGGAAATCCATCCATTCACTCACTCATGTATATTTCCTACACATATTGTAGGCTCAAGATTCTATGCTGAGGGCCATGAAGAGTGCCAATGCCATGCTCTTTGCATCACATGGAAATCCATACTGCTTAGGGAAGCTTAATGGCTTTGCTGGTTTCTACTGGTTTTGTTATCTAAATAGGCTTTCTAAGTATTATGAATTTACTTGATAGTTTCACTGTCTGACTTTCTGATGCATTTGCAATAGCTTTTTTTTTTTTTTTTTGCCTGTTTGTAGTTGGGAGAGAGTAGATTGTGCCTGTATTTTTATTTGTTTTGATGAGTTTTGCTTTTTAAAAAAGTTAGTCTTTAGAGTTGCTTTGTTTTCCTTTTAAAATATATATTTATAAGGAATAGTTCCATTGGTTGTGTGCCTAATTCTAAGAGAGTCTCTTTATACTGTCAAGTTCATCAGAACTAGACCTATAGTGAATGGGGAAAATCCATCTCTCTATTAAAAAATACCATTTACAACACTAAGTGAAACAACATAGTTTTTTTTACATCAAATGTTTTAACAAATATAATTTCTTATGACAAGTATTTGTAGTCTTAAGATATAAGTCAACAGTCCTAGGAACTATTAGAGCAAACTTTTCAACTTACACCAAAGCTCTTTATCTCCTTTAGTAAATAGACTTGGACAGTAAGTCACTTCATAATGACAAAATAAAAAATAAGAATAGGATTTAACTTAAGTTTTTATGGTAAGTTGAATTTTATTTCCAATTTTACTAATTATACTTAGAAATTCAACCTCACAGAAACATGATATAAAATGGATATTTTAAGTTAATGGTACCCTTCTTTTTTATCTTAAGTGGTATTGGTACCCTTCTTTCTTATTTTCTTTTTTTTTTTTTTAAAGATTTTATTTATTTATCTGAGAGAGAGAGAATGAGAGACAGAGAGCATGAGAGGGAGGAGGGTCAGAGGGAGAAGCAGACTCCCTGCCGAGCAGGGAGCCCGATGCGGGACTCGATCCCGGGACTCCAGGATCATGACCTGAGCCGAAGGCAGTCGCTTAACCAACTGAGCCACCCAGGCGCCCTCTTTCTTATTTTCTTAAACGAAGGCAATTTGTTAATCCAGATGTTTACATCCCCAGAAGTATTTGTGTCAGAAGTGTCTTAAAATTTCTCTCAAAGTTCCTGCTTAAAACTCTATTGGCAATTTTAATTCTGATCAAGATTGCAGCAAGTGTTTTTGAGACCTATAAAAATTGATTTTCATAATACTTTGTACAATGTTTAGAATTAACTACTTCATTAAAAGATTTTCAGGGGCACCGCGCTGGCTCAGTCAGGAGAGCATGTGACTCTTGATCTCCAGGTCATGAGTTTAAGTCCCACGTTGGGTGTGGAGACTACTTAAAAAAGTTTTTTTTTAAGGTTGGAGTAAAATGGGACAGGGGAATCTTCTGTTCTGTTTTGTCTGATGAGCTATCCAAGGGGTCTTAGGGAGGGAATTGGGAAAGAGTAAGCCTATGGCTTCACCCTTGGTTTAGTAATGCTCATTATAGCGACTGGAGCAATATATCTCGCAGGCTTCATGAGAATTATCGTTCTCTCCCCCAGGCACTTCTAGGGGCTCATACCCTTTCACTCACTCAATGAACCCTCACCTGCATCCCCGCCTGTACCATGGCTGCTACGGTGACATCATGACCATGGAGACCTCTGGTGCCGCCTGTGATATAACCAGGTTGATGAACTGTGGTAAGTGAAAAGCAAAGCAAACATTTGGCTTTCCCCCTTTCATCATTTTTATATTATTTTTTTAGGCAGTAGCTTAATTTTGAAAAGGTATAATTGCTGTTATAGCAATAAGATCAAAGTTAAAAATTAGAAGAAAGCAGAATACTGACCAACTTAACAAACGACTTCTTTTAATTTCCCCCTATTCTTTTTTTTTTTAAAGATTTTATTTATTTATTTGACAGAGAGATAGAGAGAGAGAACAAGTAGGCAGAGAGGCAGGCAGAGGGAGAGGGAGAAGCAGGCTCCCCGCTGAGCAGGGAGCCCGATGTGGGGGCTCGATCCCAGGACCCCGGGATCATGACCTGAGCCGAAGGCAGCCGCTTAACCGACTGAGCCACCCAGGCGCCCCTCCCCCTATTCTTTCCAAACCTTATCCAAATGTGTTTATTTCTACATAATTAAATGATTGTTTACATAAAATATTAAATTCTGCCTTTGTTTTTTGTTTGTTGTTGTATTTACTTCATGTTACAGCATGAGCATTTAGGCGAGCCTCTTGCTCTTTGTACATCCTCTCTTTTGTAATCCTGTTCCAAAGTCTTCTTCATGTTATCCCAGCATTAGAATGTCAGCGCTGGAAGCAACTACAAGGTCAATCTAATCCTACCTCCCCAATTTATAGATCTGAAAACTGAGGCTCAGCAAGAAGAGACTTCTCATGGGCCTGGAACTAGGTAGTAGCAGAACCAGACTCAAATTTAGGTTGGCTGACTTCTAGTCCAAGAGTCTTCCCAAGGCACCAATGTGGCAGGTAACAGAAGAACAAGAAAGAGAGGGGCGCCTGGGTGGCTCAGTTGGTTAAGCGACTGCCTTCGGCTCAGGTCATGATCCTGGAGTCCCGGGATCGAGTCCCGCATCGGGCTCCCTGCTCGGCAGGGAGTCTGCTTCTCCCTCTCCCACTCCCCGTTTGTGTTCCCTCTCTCGCGGTGTCTTTCTCTGTCAAATAAATAAATAAAATCTTTAAAAAAAAAAAAAAAAAAGAACAAGAAAGAGAGCAGAAGTGGTACTGCTTGGGGTTGTGGACCTTTCTGGGTTTATGCAATTAGAGATTAAAAACAATGTCCTAGAATAGTTGTCCCAAGCTTTGGGCTGTGGTTGGGGGCTATGACTGACTTATTAAACTTTGGAAAAGGGTTCTCTTCTGGAGTAAACAGTTTTGTTTTCTTTTGACTTAGGGATCCGTGGTTCTGAAATGTTTGCTGAGATGGATTTGAGGGCCTTAAAAACTTACCAGATTCTGATCAAAGAAGTTGGGCTGAGGTATTGTGTGGACCCTGCTCTCATTGCAGCCATCATCTCGAGAGAAAGCCATGGTGGAGCTGTCCTGCAAGACGGCTGGGACTACAGGGGACTTAAATTTGGCTTGATGCAGGTACTTGGCAAGAAACTTTCAGTCAGCCCCACTTCATCCTTCCTTATGGAAGCTCAACCCAAACTAGATGTCCATTTGTAGTACTTCCAGGCTTCAAAACACCCTGGAATTTCAGCATAATTTGTACTTCTGTATTTCTGAAACACATCTCTGGTATTTCTTTCCAGATTTATCAGTTTTGGGATATCTTCAGAAAAAGTATCTTATGAGTTTTATAACTACAATTTGCAATTAATAATATGCAATGCACTTAAATTGAGAAAATCTTATAAAGGGCACTATTAGAAGTGTCCATTTGGGGCCCATAAAGTAGTGAATTTTATCCATGTAGATCAAAACACTATAATTAAACTCTACTTGAATCAAATGGTTCTTTAGGCAAATTGGAGGAAGGGGATCCAAATTATCTGGATGTTTGCATCCAGTCATTATTTTAAATTGTCTGTAGAGAGCTAAGCTTCAGACTGTCCCAATTAGAAACAAATTTTTATGTTTGACTGCAAATGTCTAGTCACTGAATGCTAATTATTTGTTTTGAAACAACTTTTTCATAAATTTATTTATATTTGAGAGTTTAACAAAAACTATGCCACTTCCACATCTCCCAAATCATACTTTGTTTCTCTGACTCTCTTTTCTTTTTCTTTTTTTTTTTTTTAAGATTTTATTTATTTATTTACAGAGAGAGACACAGCGAGAGAGGGAACACAAGCAGGGGGAGTTGGGAGAGGGAGAAGCAGGCTTCCCGAGGAGCAGGGAGCCTGATGTGGGGCTTGATCCCAGGACCCTGGGATCATGACCTGAGCTGAAGGCAGACGCTTAATGACTGAGCCACCCAGGTGCCCCTCTCTCTTTTCTGTGAGAGAAAGTAGAATTGATTCTGTGGAGATAAAGTAAGGGGGCCGAGGCCAGTGGCTGTATACTTGAGCACAAGGAAGAGAAATTGGGAATAGTAGAAAAATGTGTTGCTTTATCCAGATGCTGACATTATTATCTGATTTTTGTAGCTTGATAAAAAAATTCATCACCCTGTTGGTACCTGGGACAGCAAAGAACACCTCTTGCAGGCTGTTGGGATTCTAACAGACAAAATTAAGGCAATCCAGAAAAAATTCCCCATGTGGAGTGTGGCTCAACACCTCAAAGGTAGGCCATGTTTGTGGAGCTTTGTTTAAAAGATCAGCAAGTGAGACCCCTGAAGGCCAGATGTGCCCCGGGGCCTCTCTGGGAGTGTTCCCATGGGGTCAGCAATGGGTCTGGAAGGAGCTGCCAAAAGGATGCACTAGTGCTCTCTGAACCACTGAGTTACTTTGAGTGGTCTTGCTTCCCAACGTCCATTTCCCCTTCTGCCAAATGTTGGTGTTCTTATATCTCTCATTAGTTACTGAGCCACTAAGTGATGTCTTGAGAATTAATGCAAGAGTTTAAAAGAATGTTTGCCTTCCTCTGGTAGAATTTTCCTGATGTAAGAAACTTAACGACTTTCTTTGTTTGAACAAATGTTTACTCTGAACATTCTCAGCGACATCTGGGCTTTAGGTACCATATCCAAGTGAAGATCTCTGGTTGGCTGATCACAGACCTCCTCAAGTTCAGCATCTTCCAGACTGAATTAAGTCACTAGCCTCCCACCATAAACTTACTCTTTCTTCTGTTTTTCTGTCTCTTCTCTTTTTTTTGTCTCTGTGAAAGGCACCATATGTCTAGTCATTCCAGCCAGAAAACCAGAGTGTTTTCTTAGGTTCTCTGGTTCCTTCTGTTTTCACATCCAATCACAAGCAAGTCCTATCAAGTCTACCTCTTACAGACCCATGGTGTGCATAATACCTTTCTCCTCCCACACTTTAACATCCTTAATTTAGAATAAACAATTTCTGTTTTCTCTATTTCAAGGTCCCTGAAGTCAGGGATCATGACCAGGGGTGTTTTTCTCTATATATCAGAGCAAAGCAGTCATGTTAAACACATAAATAACTATTGAAGATTAAAATTTTGGGGTAAAATACACATACACACTTGCATACACACACATATCCATACAAAGAAATGATTATGTCTTGTGTACCATTGTGTACCCTGCACTCAGTGTGGCACCCATCCGCCTGGCACATAGTAGGTGCATAAAAACATTTATTGAATGACTGAATGAGGGATTGAATAAATGAGTAAATTCTTTTTTAAATGAGTAAGTTATTTAATGACTGGGAGAATGCTATAAACAGTCTCCGACTGAAGATTTGCTGGGGATCAAGTTTTGCCAGGCCTGGACTACATAAGAGGCAAATATGGCTTTTGCAGCAAGAAAGACAGTCTCTTAAAAGGAGAGAGAAGGAAAAAAATCTGGAATTTTCCCAGAGATTCTTGGGGTGGTTGAGCCTTTCAGGAGGGGAGGAAGGGAGAAGGAGAATCTGGGACTGCCTGCTTTGAAAAATTTGCCTGGAGGGCTTACATCCTGGGAATGCTCATATCTTATTTCTTTTTTTTTTTTTTTTAAAGATTTTATTTATTTATTTGACAGAGACACAGCAAGAGAGGTAATACAAGCAGGGGGAGTGGGAGAGGGAGAAGCAGGCTTCCTGTGGAGCAGGGAGCCTGATGCAGGGTTCCATCCCAGGACCCTGGGATCATGACCTGAGCCAAAGGCAGATGCTTAATGACTGAGCCACCCAGGCACCCTGCTCATATCTTATTTCTGCTGAAAGTTAATATTTCAGTCTGAACCTCTGTTTCATTTCAGGTGGTCTCTCGGCCTTTAAGTCAGGAATCAATGCCATCGTCACCCTAACGGACATAGACAAAGATTTGGTCAATGATCTTCTCGCCCGAGCTAAATTCTATAAAAGACATGGCTTCTAGGCAAAGCTCTGTGGGTGGGCCAGGTTGGCAGGTGTTCAGATGGCCCCTCTTTGAGAGTTTGATATGGATGTGTCATACCCAACACAAAGAAATGGTTGCAATTATGACAGAAAATTCAGTTTTCTTAATGCAAATAAGCATCCAAAAAAAAAAAGAAAGAAAGAAAAAGAAAAGGAATCCCACCCAGTTCATAATATGATTCCCATAAAATGTTCACAAACATATATGCACAATTATTTTGTAGTAAATGTGAATATCATGGTAAGTGACATCTATATATTTCAGTGAGGCCCTATTTTATTCCATGATTTCAATGCCTGCTGACCCCTGTTTTACCAGAATTGTTAACAAGAGAGCCTGGCCTGAGCCTTTGTCCTTTTCCAAGTATTTGTCCAAGCCACTAGGGCTTTGATTGTGAGATATGCTTAACTCATAAGCCAGTCAACCTGTGGGATGATGGAGAAACTAGGGATGGAATTCTAGCTTCACAAGTAACTGAGAGCTGACTGTGGTGAAGCTGTTCTTCTGAAAGTGCTATATGCCATGTCCCTGGCTCACACCAACCTTCTGTGTCTTCTTCCTCTTGTTTGCTGAAGATCCAGGGACTGGCTTCTTCTATTTTCAGGAATTTCTGCCACACACTTGTTCAAGAAGTCCACTCCTCACAAAACATGACTGAAGATAAGCATATAGGACCTGAGTGAGTTATGGTTCTTTAATTGCAAGCAAAAGTAACCAATTCTGGAAAATTTAAGGAATAAGAGGAAGTTACGAGAAGGCTATCAAAAGACTCATAGAAACAACAAGGTCAAGGACATGAAGAGAAACCAAACGACTTTGTGCAGCAGGAACCAGTTGACCGTACTTGATAGCACCCTCACTGAATGAATGTATTAGCTCTCTCCTTGCATAAATGTACTCCAGAGACTTTTTCTTCCATCCTTTCATCGTTCTGATTCACTTTCATAGTTTCAGGAGAGAGACTCTGATGGGCTTATCTTGGGTCATCTACATACCTACGCCTTGGCTACTCTGCTCTTTGGTCTTGTCCAGGCTACCCACAATGGAAAAGAGTTCCCTAGAACGAAAAACCTGGTGCAGTTTGTGGCTTTACTACCATCCTCAGGAGAGGACACAAATAATAATGTTGGAGCATAAAACCCTCAAAGTCCCTGCTGACATGGCTCCTGCTTGGCTTTTAGCTTTTGGGGGGAATATTTGATAAAAGTTTCCCCATTACTTTTCTTTCTGAGAAGGAATCAAAATTAAACCCACCTACCTCTGAGTGCCCCCGGAGAAAGCCAGGTAAACCTTCTCTGCCCAACAACATCTTAACCTAGCCTGAAGATTTGACTTAGGCAGAAATGGGACCCTGTGTTTCACTGGGCAGAGTCAATGGTCAGCTAGTATGGTAGCCCTGCAGAATACAGTCCAGCATCTCTTATAATTGGTTGAGGACCATACTGTATCAGTTGTTAAATATTTTGATATCCTCCCTGCTTGTAGGCAATCCAGAACGTTCACTTTACTTAAGAATGGTTTCTTCTGGGCTTTCCCCCACAAGCATGTACTCCACCTAACTGCCAGCCCCTTCAATGTCACTACTAAAGCAATAAAGCACATCTAGGTGAGATAATTTCCAAGTAACTTGAAAAACAAGAAATAGGATACTGACTTAGATTCTGAATTGATTCCCCCAGTATTCTCTTTATGACTTGGATACCAAGAGATGTTCTATAGGAGAGTCCATATTTAAGGTATCTTAGTTTGATTTCCACAGAAACAGACCCTGAGACAAAGAGTCAGGTCCAGGTAGCTTATTTGAGATGTGCAGGGACTTGGTGATACAGGGAAGGGAAGAAAGCCAGCAAAATGTGTGTCATCAAACCAGCTACTGGGGTGGGCACTGGAGCTCAATCCTCCAAGCAAACATCAAGAAATGGTACAAAACCACACAGTTCAGAATTATTCTACCCAGGGGATAAGGAGCTGGGGTATTTATACATCTACTTTTAAGAGCCATTGATTGAGGGATCTTCCTTTTGGGGGCTGGGGGAGGGCGTGTCACTTCTGTGCGCCTCTGCTCTATCATGCAAATAGGCAGCACACTTTTCTGCAGTTCCAAGGAAAAGAGACTGTAAGCACAGAAATGCAGATACTGGCAGTTGGAAATCACCTGAGAATCCTGGATCTGCTTCACAGAGGTTAGATACAGCTGGAGGCTGGGGATACCTTCCACCACTGCTTGCTTTCCTCTGTGACCTAACAACATAGTAAGAACAATATGGAAATAAATACAAGCCTCGTGATACCTCATGATTTCCATTACAAGCTTTTCCATAATCTATTAGAATTACTAATTAAATATGATAGAACTGCCTCAGTCTATTTTTCTAGTTGATACTGAGAACAATATTCAAGATGTTAGACTCAAATGTGGCTCCATTAAATATTCTTTCAGTCATCCTCAGTTTTCTTTATATTTTTTTTGCCTGTGTCCTCTTCAGGGATAATGAATGGCTCTATGTTTGCATCCTAGTTTGTACAATGTCACTTCTTTTTGTTGTCTAAAAACCAAGCTCTCTCTGGAAAATGAAGAAAGACTGTCTTATAAATAGTTCTGAAAGCAACAACAACAACAAAATTATCATCCTTTCCTCTCTTGGCAATCAACCTCACAGGACTTTAAGCATCAGTGCTGAGAACATTATTAGAGGTCACAGATATGGAAGAACTTCCTTCCCTTACTTCCTCTGCACTATGCTAAAGGAACATACATGACTAATGGCCCTAATAAGACCAACCTTGGGTATTGTGGAGACTGAAGGAAAAAGTATTTGAGAAATTACTAAGCAATCATTGGTGGTGTTGTGGTGGCAGCATCCCCAGAAGGAGAGGCTTTGCAAGCGTGAGGGGGCGGGGGTCATGAGGACATAGGATTCCTGGGAAAGAGGGAGCTGTGAAAGTTAAAAGACTCTAAAGGTAAAGTGACTGCAATCCTCTTCCTTGCCTGCCCCATTGGGTGTAGCCTGTGAGGCAGCCCTTAGTTTGTCTGCCTGGTGAGTACAAAAGGGAGTGGAGTTATCTCTCAGTTACTTCTTTTTAGTTGCCATCTTGATGTTTATTTGTATTGAATTTAAAATCCACTCTTTATTTTTTGAAGATTTATTTATTTTAGAGAGAGGGCATGCATGCACATAAGTGGGAGGGGCAGAGGTAGAGGGAGAGGAAATCTCAAGCAGACTCACGCTGAGAGTGGAGCCCAACCTGGGGCTCAATCTCACAAACCCAGAGATCACAACCTGAACCAAAACGGAGAGTCAGACAACCAACTGCACCACCCAGGCACCCCTAAAATCCCCTCTTTAAAAAAAAAGCTTTTTTTAAATTGTGAAACAATACACATACGGAAGAGTTTGTGTAATAACAAAACTGTTTAGCAAAATAAACTATTAAAAAAAGACTAGTGACAGTATCAAAAAAGACTAGCCACAGAAGAGGAGAAGACATTTCAACAAATAAGCAAATATTTTATTATAGTCTAATGAATCAATCTATTCTCTTTTTTTTGGGACCCAAAGTGATATTTTAATTGGTTTTTATAAAGTTTTTAAATTATGTTTCATTAATATTTTATTCCAGGTCTCATGAAGAAAAAAAACCCCACTGGATATTCAAACCCTATAATTCATATTGTTAAATTATGCATTTATTGTCCTGCTTAATTTTTTTCCTAGATTTTTTTTTCAATTTTAGTAAAATACATAACACAAAATTTACCATTGTAACCATTTTTGGTTACATTGGTAACCAATGTTGGTTACACAACATTCATAATGTTGTGCAATCATTACCACCATCCATTTCCGTAACTCACATCATCTTATAAAATCTATACTCTATAGTTATACTAACTCTAAACAATAACCCCCAACCTGCCCAGCCCCTGGTAATTACTATCCTGCTTTCTGTCTCCGTGATTTTAACTATTCTAAGTACCTTATATAAATATTACCTTATTCTTAATAACTCTCATGCCCCATTTAAGGAATATTTTCCATCATCAGATTGTGAAGATATTCTCTTATGTTACTTCTAAATGCCTTACTGTTTTGTATTTCACATGTGGGTTTATAAAGCACTGGATTTTGGTGTGATTTAGAGATCCAATTTATTTATTTTTTTATTTTTTTATTTTTTTTTTAAAGATTTTATTTATTTATTTGACAGAGAGAGACACAGCGAGAGAGGGAACACAAGCAGGGGGAATGGGAGAGGGAGAAGCAGGCTCCCCGCAGAGCAGGGAGCCCGATGCGGGACTCGATCCCAGGACCCTGGGATCATGACCTGAGCTGAAGGCAGTCGCTTAACCAACTGAGCCACCCAGGCGCCCTAGAGATCCAATTTAAATGTTTTTCTGTGTGGATACCTAAAATTGTCTCAAAAACACTTATTGAAAAGATCATCTTTCCCTCACTGCCCTGCACTACCATTTCTATTTCTGATCTCTCTCTTCTGCTCATCATTTACTTACTTCTACCAAGAACAAACTATCTGAGTTAGTATAGCTTTATTGTGAGTCTTCATTCCTGGTAAAGCAAGTCCTCCAACCTTGTTTTTCTCCTTGCATTTTTCTATAAATTTTACAATTAACTTGTCAAATTCCACAAAAATAACTGTTAGGATTTTTTTTAATTAAAAAAATTTAGTTTTTAGAGAAGTTTTAGATTCACAAAAAAAACTGAGCAGAAAAAGTACCAGAGTTTCCATATACTCCCCATCCCCACACATACACAGCCTCCCCCAGTATCGATATCCAACAGCACAGCGGTATATTTGTTATAATCAATGAACCTACATTGACACATCATTATCATCTGAAGTCCATAGTTTATATTAGGGTTCATTCTTGGTGTTGTACATTTTATGGGTTTTGACAAATGTATAAGGACATGTGCTCATCATTAGAGTATCATACAAAATAGTTTCATACAAGATGAAGAGTATCGTACAAAATAGTTT